>NW_027507791.1:147196850-147404350 GCF_037356315.1 Lithobates pipiens
CATTGCTGGCTCATGATTGGCCAAGCATGCACTGTGACCCCGCATACTTGGCAAATCACAGTGCCGGCAGTGAGGAGAGCCATAATTTGCCATAGGCAGGATCCCTGTGGCCAATTATAGCTCAGGGGGTTTAGTACATGCCCCACACTATATAAGGCCGCCAGCGCGGCGGCCTTGTGTAGAGTGTTTCGGTGGGCAGGGAGAGAAGGATAGGCAGGGACAGTGTGTTCTTTTCTCAGGCATCTGCAGGAGTTAAAGTGGGTGTTGTGTGCCTCCAGCACAGTATACACCTGAATCTACCCTTTATTGCTGGTGTTCTCTAATACAGGCATCTGCAGGAGTTAGTGGGTGTTGTGTGCCTCCAACACAGTATACACCTGAAGATACCCCTTATTGCTGGTATTTTGTAATACAGGCATCTGCAGCAGTTAAATTGGGTGTTGTGTAGTGATGGACGAACTTCCGACGGGAAGTCATGCGAACACGGCCAAATGTTTGCGAACCGCAAAGTTCGCAGCGGACCCCATTGACTTTAATGGCAAGCAAACCTTAAAAACCTCCAGGTCATATTTTCAGCCACAAAATACTTACTAGCTGTGCACGCATAGTCCCACAACATGGACACTGACATAACAAAAGTATTAAGTGAATCTGGGATCGACAACGACAAGCATTCTTTTTTTAGCTGTGAAATTTTGACAATTCAGGAGTGCATGAACGCCATGGAGGAGAGGCAAGGTCAGGGCAGGCTATGAAGGGGGTGCAGGAGATGATCAGTGCCACAGTCAGGGCAAGGCAGTCCTGTGCCAGTGTCCCAGTGTGCCAACCTGTGCTTGAGCCCCTCCCTCTGCCCGGCCTTTACCCCCACCTATGCAGGACTCCACTGCGGTGGTCCGGAGGTGCCAGTCCAATGCTGATCCTCATCCATGGTGCTGGCATTGCCTGCTGATTGGCTTCTCCGCTGCTATCTCCCTCACTGTCTGAAAACAGCACCGCAATAGAGACTGAGCACTGACACCAGCACTGATATAGAGAGCACTGACACCAGCACCGAGATAGAGAGCACTGACACCAGCAACTCGCTGCGGGACCCAAAAATATGACACCGCTCAACCTCTTCAAACAGGAGGGTACAGGCATATAGTACGGCGTGCTTTTTTTGTACAAGGAAGTGAGCCAAAGGTAGAAAAAAGGTCAGTGTGCTCGATTAAATAAATAGTTTATAGCGTTATGCATATACATGGTCTACTGGTCACATGTGTTGAATTCCTCCGAGATCCATGCCTCATTCATTTTTATAAATCTGAGGTAGTCAACACTGTCGTGAGCTAGGCGAGTGCACTTATCGGTCACAATCCCCCCTGCTTCGCTGAATGTCCCTTTGGACAGGACATTGGACAAGGGGCAAGTCAACAGTTCCATTGCTAATTGGGCAAGCTCTGGCCAGAGGTCAAGCCTGCCCACCCAGTAGTCCAGGGGTTCATCACTCCTCAGAGCGTCCCCATCGGCCGTTAACCTGATGTAGTGGGACACCTGTCCGTCTAAGCGTTCCCTGATGCTGGATCCGGATGAGACCTGTCGATGGGTCAGCTGAAAGAATGACCTCATATCAGAAGTCACCAACACATCTTCAAACCGCCATCTTCTTGCAGGCGCTGTTGGATTGGTACCTGCAACTCTTTCTCTGGGAGTGGGAATTCCTCCTCTGCCAGCGCACGCAAAAGCAGAATGCAGCATTTCTTGAAGCAAGGCCTGTAAGTGCTCCATTCTGACAGCCCTCTGTGACGGTGGTAACATTTCCGCCATTTTGTGTTTGTACTGGGGGTCTAAGTACGTTGCCACCCAGTACTGGTCCTTGACCTTTATGCTTTTTATACGGGGGTCCCTGTTAAAACACTGGAGCATGACGGCCCCCATTTGCATTAAACTGGAAGCGGTGTGGTGGCCGGGCTCCTGCTCATCATCCAGGATAATGTCGTCCTCCTCGTTCTCCTCTCCTCATCCACGCACAACAACAGAGATCCCAGAAAGGTTTAAAGCATGCTCTTCTTGCTCCTTCTCATCTGCTCCGGCACCATCCTCCTCTGACTCCTCTTCAGACTCCTGTTGATGACTTGTCTCAGATAGAGTAGCCCCCCCTGGGAATTCATCCAGCATTGCGACTTCCTTGTCTTCCTGCTCTTGCTCCTCCATGGCTTGATCAATGACACAACGCAATGCACGCTCCATAAAGAAGGCATAAGGTACAATGTCGCTGATGGCGCCATGGCTGCGACTGACAAGTTTGGTGATCTCATCAAATGGCCGCAGAAGTCTGCATGCATCGCGCATGAGCAGCCACTGGCGCAGTAAAAAAAAAACAAGCTCCCCAGAACCTGTTCTGCTGCAGAGTTCGTACAGGTAGTCATTAACTGCACGTTTCTGCTGGAGCAGCCTATCAAGCATATAGAAGGTTGAGTTCCATGACGTCGGGCAATCGCAAATAAGACGTCTGACTGGCAGATTGTGTTGCCGCTCAATGTCAGCAAGGCGAGCCATGGCCGTGTAAGATCTTCTGAAATGGGCTGAGATTTTCCTTGCCTGCCGCAAGATGTCCTGGACCCCAGGGTATTTGACAACGAATCTGTCAGGAAAGGCTGGCTGGGGACAGTGGTCCGTCACCTGTCTGGTCGCCCGGTTGGGCGTGGGTGCGCGCGTTCGCGTGCACGCGCGCGCACGGTTACCGGCGCCAGGCGGGCTATTTAAACCCAGCTCTCCCTTCTGATCTTGCTGCTTGATCTACAGTGATCCTGAGACTATTACCTGAATCTGATCTGTTTGTGTATCGACCCGGCCTGACCTGCGACCTTCCCTGCCTTCTGCCTGCCTCTGACCTCCGGCTTGTCTACGACTCTACACCTGTCTCATCCTCTGGTCCATCCGTGTTCATCCGTTACCAACCCGGCTTGTTCCACGTTCCTGCCTCTGCCCGCTGCATCTGTTCCTGTACTGACTGTCTGGTTTGACCCGGCTTGCCTGACTCTTCTGTGTGCCTGCCCCTGAGTGATCCACCTGTTCCTGTTGGTCTCCTGCTGTCTACTGGTTCCTGTCTGCTGTCACTGGGGCCTGCTTGTCCAGCTACAGTTCCTGAAGTCAGCCAGATCCATCCACCGGCTGTTGATCCTGCCAGGCACTCGTGCTACCTCTGACTCCCGTGCCTCCTGTCACCATCATCAGGGGCCGTGAGTCAGGGACGCAAGAGAGGTCTCCTTCTGCATTCCGGGCTCACCACTAGGTACGTGACAGTATCAAGCAGCCATGACCGAGCCCGCGCAGGGAGCCTCTCCTTTGGATGAACTGTGTTTGCATCTGGCGGGTCTGACCCAGTAAGTTAAAGGCCTTCAAGAAAGCTATTCCCGTTTGGAGGAACGTGTTCAAGCCCTCTCCTCGCCAGCTACTACCCAGGGGTCACCATCCGCCTCTGCCAGCATGCCTGCTCCACCAGCAGTGGTGATGTTACCCCCTGAACCTCGAGTGCCCACGCCTGAAAGATTTTCTGGTGAACGCAGCAAATTCAGGGCCTTTCGCAACTCCTGCGAGTTATACTTTGCTCTTCAGCCACGGACTTTTTCTTTGGAAGCCACCAAAGTGGGCTTTGTGATCTCCTTGCTCCAGAATGAACCCCAGACATGGGCACATCTCCTTCTTGAACTAAAGGCTGGCGAACTTTCCAACTTGACCACCTTTTTTGACGCGATGGGCTGAATCTATGAGGACCCTCAGCTCTCAGCAACAGCCGAAGCCGCTCTCCATGCATGGGTCTGTCTGATCCCCTGAAAGATGAACTCGCCCGTGTAGGGGTTCCTCAGACTCTAGATTAATTAATCAATCTATCCATACAGATTGACAGGCGCCTACGTGAACGCAGGTCAGAGAGAGCCGCAGGTCCGTCACGTCCCACCTGGATGTTGCCAAGAGTGCCCAGTTACTCGAGTACTATGCCACCAGCTCAGTCTACTCCTACTACTGATGTGCCGGAGCCTATGCAGCTGGGTTTGCTACGACCAACGCTCACACCTGAAGAGCGTCAGCGTCGCTGCATGAATGATCTGTGCATGTATTGTGGGGAGCCTGGGCACTACGTGAGGTCCTGCCCAACCAAGATCCGTAAGTGGCTTCCTCCTTCTGCTGATCAAGTCCTTGCAATCACCAATGCTTCCCCTCATCTTGCTCTTTCCGTTTTGTTGCAGCTCCCCGGAAAGAACATCCAGGTTCCCGCTATCGTTGATTCGGGAGCATGCAGCTGCTTTATGGACTCTGTTTTTGCAGCAAAACACCACATACCACTACGCTCCAAGACCCAAGGACTACTGATACATCTTGCCGATGGATCCGCCATCCGGTCTGGTCCTGTCACCCAGGAAACCATCCCCATCTCTGCCAGCATATCCAATCTTCACCATGAACTTTTATGTCTTGACATCATCACCTCACCCTTGTTTCCTGTTATCCTGGGAATGCCCTGGCTCCAGGCCCACAACCCTTGCATTGACTGGACTACCAGAGATGTTACCTTTCCTTCACCCTATTGCTTCCAACATTGTCTACCAAAGACTTCCAACCAGCCCACAGCTCTGATGTGCCTGGATACGGAAGCTCGCCAATTAGTTCCAGAGGCATACCACGACTTCATGGATGTCTTCAGCAAGAAAGGTGCAGAGACTCTTCCCCCTCACCGGGTCTATGACTGTCCTATCGAGCTCCTCCCTGGGGCCGAAGTACCATTTGGAAGAATTTTTCCTTTAACTGAACTGGAACTGGCTGCGCTCAAGGACTATATTAACGAAAATCTTAAGAAAGGATTCATCCGCTCTTCCACATCCCCTGCAGGAGCTGGCATTTTCTTTGTGGAAAAAAAGGACCATACCCTTCGGCCATGTGTCGATTATCGGGAACTAAACAAGGTGACCATTAAAAACCGATACCCTCTTCCTTTGGTGCCAGAACTTTTCCAGAGACTGTGGGCAGCAGTCATTTTTACTAAATTAGACCTACGGGGGGCCTATAATCTGGTCCGCATAAGAGAGGGTAACGAATGGAAGACAGCTTTTCCCACCCGATTCAGACATTTCGAATATCTAGTTATGCCGTTTGGGCTCTGCAACGCCCCCGCCACCTTCCAGCATTTTATAAATGACATCTTCAGAGACTTCCTGGACCTATTCGTCATCATCTACCTGGATGACATTTTGATCTTTTCTGCCTCCATCAGTAGCCATCGTCAACATGTCAAGTGTGTGTTAGAGCGACTCCATCAGCATGGCCTTTATGCAAAACCTGAGAAGTGTAAATTTGAACAACAGAGTATACAGTTTCTGGGACTAATCATTTCTGTTGAGGGCATTAAAATGGACCCTCAAAATATTTCCGCTATCCTTGAGTGGCCTGCTCCTGTGGATAAAAAGGGTGTTCAGCGTTTTGTGGGCTTTTCGAACTTTTATCGGAAATTTATTAAAGGATTCTCAGCCATCATCTCACCTATTACCCAGCTGACCAAGCAGGGAGTTCTATTTCATTGGACTCCCGAAGCTCAAACTGCTTTTGACACCCTTAAGAGACTTTTTACCTCCGCTTCCGTACTAAAACACCCTGACCCGGCTCTCCCGTTTGTTCTGGAGGTTGATGCATCCGAAGTCGCCGTTGGGGCAGTACTCTCACAACGACAAGGCCCCAAGTCTCTTCTGTTCCCTGTTGGCTTCTTTTCACGCAAGCTTTCTGCTCCTGAAAGAAATTATGATGTGGGAGACAGGGAACTATTAGCAATAAAAGCGGCTTTGGAGGAGTGGCGGTACCTTCTGGAAGGAGCAGCTCACCCGATCCTGATCTATACGGATCACAAAAACCTGGAGTACCTGAAATCTGCTACAAGGTTGAAGCCGCGTCAAGCCAGGTGGGCGCTGTTCTTTTCCAGGTTTGCCTTCCATGTCACCTACAGACCGGGTTCAAAAAATACCAAACAGGACGCATTGTCCCGCAGGTTCAATGATCCCAAAGTACCTACCTCTCCGGATACTATTCTGTCAGCGGAAAACTTTCTCCTTCTTCAGGAAGATCTGTTAAGCCGGATTAAGCAAGCTTCCAGTGAAGACCCCCCTCCTGCAGGAGCAAGGCTGCTTGCGAAAGACGGTCTGTTCTGGCTTGAGGACAAAATCTTCATTCCAGAAAATCTTCGGGCCACCATACTCGGGCTCTGCCATGACCATGTACTAGCCGGCCACTTCGGTGTCTCCAAGACGTCTGACCTCGTGCAACGCACGTTCTGGTGGCCGCAAGTTGCAAAGGACTGCAAAAGATATGTGGAGTCTTGTACCGTCTGTAATCGCAGCAAGGGTAATAAGGCCAGGGCTTGGGGCCTGCTCAAACCTCTACCTGCTCCAGAGAGACCCTAGAAGTTAATCTCCATGGACTTTATTGTTGAACTTCCCTCTTCAGAAGGCCATATGGCCATCTTTGTGGTAGTGGATCGCTGTCCAAGATGGCACACTTCATCCCCTTGAAAGGAACACCATCAGCACCGGAAACTGCACAAGTTTTTATCATGGAAGTCATCAGACTTCATGGAGTTCCAGCCAACATCATATCAGATAGGGGGGTGCAGTTTACCTCTCGTTTCTGGAGAGCACTATGCAGTTCCCTTGGCATCGAGCTATCTTTTTCTTCTGCATACCACCCTCAGACAAATGGGCAGACAGAGAGAACTAACCAGACTCTTGAGCAGTATCTACGCTGCTTTTCCTCCTTTTCTCAGGACGACTGGTTCTCTCTGTTGCCACTGGCCGAGTTCGCTTATAATAATTCCATCCATTCTACAATCAAGCAGACCCCGTTTTTTGCCAATTATGGTTTCCACCCATCATTTCTACCTAACTCTGTTCCTGAATGTTCTGTGCCAGCCATTCTCAAGACTGTGGATTTTTTCAGTATCAACAATAAACTGTTGTAGGAAACCATGACCAGAGCACAAGCGCTAAACAAAGAGACTTTTGATAAAAACAGACGGGTGGAACTGATTCTGAAACCTGGAGACCAGGTTTGGCTGTCTACAGTTAATCTCCGACTCGCTTGCCCTTCAAAGAAATTGGGCCCCAAGTTTCTGGGTCCCTTCACAGTCAAGAGGAGAATCAATGAGGTGGCCTACGAACTGGAACTGCCAGAAACACTTCGGGTACACCCCGTTTTTCATGTTTCTCTCCTGAAACCCGCCATCTCTAACCCTTTCCCAGGACGAGCCACAGATTCCCCTGCTCCTATTATGGTCAATGGTGAAGAGGAGTTCGAAGTGGAGGCAATAATGGATTGCAGGAAGAGAAATAACTGTGCCCAATTTCTCATTAAATGGAAGGGGTACGGTTCCGAGGAAAACTCATGGGAGCCTGAAAGCAACATACATGCCAAGCATCTGATACAGGCCTTCAAGAGATCCCATCCTGAGAAAATGGCCCGGTTGGGCATCCGGAGGCTGCCCCTTGGGAGGGGGCAATGTCAGGAAAGGCTGGCTGGGGACAGTGGTCCATCACCTGTCTGTGCGCACCTGCGGGTGCCTGGTGCGCGTGTCCGCGGTCGCCCGGTTGCGTGCGTTCGCGGGTGCGCGCGCGCGCGGTTACCGGCGCCAGGCGGGCTATTTAAACCCAGCTCTCCCTTCTGATCTTGCTGCTTGATCTACAGCGTTCCTGAGACTATTACCTGAATCTGATCTGTTTGTGTATCGACCCGGCCTGACCTGCGACCTTCCCTGCCTTCTGCCTGCCTCTGACCTCCGGCTTGTCTACGACTCTGCACCTGTCTCATCCTCTGGTCCATCCGTGCTCATCCATTACCGACCCGGCTTGTTCCACGTTCCTGCCTCTGCCCGCTGCATCTGTTCCTGTACTGACTGTCTGGTTTGACCCGGCTTGCCTGACTCTTCTGTGTGCCTGCCCCTGAGTAATCCACCTGTTCCTGTTGGTCTCCTGCTGTCTACTGGTTCCTGTCTGCTGTCACTGGGGCCTGCTTGTCCAGCTACAGTTCCTGAAGTCAGCCAGATCCATCCACCGGCTGTTGATCCTGCCAGGCACTCGTGCTACCTCTGACTCCCGTGTCTCCTGTCACCATCATCAGGGGCCGTGAGTCGGGGACACAAGAGAGGTCTCCTTCTGCATTCCGGGCTCACCACTAGGTACGTGACAGAATCGCATTTGAGGGGGCCACGAGGATGGTGAGCAGTGACAGTGCATGCATCAGTGACACTGTACCTCTTGTCCACCTGTTGGAGCACACGTTGCATGGAATAATGGACAGTGCACTTGAGGCAGAACAGAGGGAGGAAGAGGAGGACTTCCTTCCCTCTCAAGGCCCCCTTTATCCAGACAGTGTTCCTGCTGTCCCACCCATCACACAGGAGGAGGAGGCTTGTGTCAGCATGGAGGTGGAGCCATGCACTCAGCATCAGCAGCAGTCTTTTAGGGATGATTTACAGTCCCACGAAACCCATGAACTTCTACGTGGTTGGGAGGAGATGGCTGTGGATCATATTGTCCTTAGTGACCCAGAGGACTCCAGACTGAATGCCTCAGCTAACCTACGCTGCATGGCCTCCCCGATCCTGCAAAGCCTGCGGAAGGATCTTCCTATTCTTCGGATGAAGGAGAGGGACCATTACTGGCTGGCCACTCTCCTTGATCCATGGTAAAAGGGTAAGGTTGCGGACCTTATCTTGCCACCGCAGAGGGAGCAGAGGATGGGACATCTCCGGGAGGCCTTGCAGAAAGGTCTGTGTAACGCGTTCACAGAGACTGGGAGGTTACAAACTCCTGGTCCTGGACAATGTGTTGCTGAGGCTTCAGTCAGTCACAGAAGCAGCGGTGGAGAAGGTGGCTGTGTGACCGATGCGTTCAGACAATTTTTTAGTCCGCAGCCCCAAGGTATGATCGGTTCCAGCAACCATCGCCACCATCTGATTTACATGGTGCAGGAATACCTAAGGGCAAGGTCAGACTTGGACACCTTTCCCAACGAAAATCTTCTTGCTTACTGGGTCTTGAGGATGGATCACTGGCCAGAGCTTGCACAGTATGCAATTGAGCTACTGGACTCTCCTGCATCCAGCGTTCTTTCAGAATGCACCTTCAGTGCTGCTAAAGGCTTTGTAACCGATCACAGAGTGCGCCTGTCCACTGACTTGGTTGATCGACTGACCTTCATAAAGATGAATCAGTTTTGGATCACCACCAGCTACCAAGCACCTGAAGCTGATGTAAGCGAATAATTTTTTTTGAAATGTCACATCCTTTCAAGACTGCCTATGCTGATGCTGAGTGACTGTCTGTCAGGGCTGGCTTAGCCCTTCCACCTCTGGGCTGGCCGCTCAGCTGTCGGCTAATTGCCAGCTCTCTTCTCTTTCCACAGTTACCAGCTTTTCCCGATGAAGCTCGTCTGACCTGCCTATTTAAAGCCTTCCAGCTCACTCTTTCATTTGCCTTCGCGTTGGTCACATCACTAGGAACCATCTCCTGCTGTTTGTTTCAAGACTGGCTTGCTGACATCCTTCCTGGCTTCTATCCTGCTTGCAGTTGCTCTCCTTGGATCCCTGACGTCTGGACTGGCTGATTACCCGATCTGGTTTATGAACTTTGGACTGGCTGACTACCCGATCTGGCTACTGGACTCTGGCTATGCTTGACTACGCTTTTTCCTATTTACCTTTTTATTGTTATTAATAAACAAGTGTGATTTGATTGTACTTCTGTCTCTGTTTCATGGTTCCTGTCCTGTTATGTTGACTGACTATCCTCTTCCTCCTCAATGATCCTGCTTATAGCTTGGAAGAACATTTTTGGTTCTGGGTGGCGCCACCAGCCCAATTTTTCAGCCCCTGTTTAACAGGGGCATGCAATTATAATTTTGGATGCAATGCTTTGCAGCAGGACTCATTCCTGCACTCCAACTAGAGAATATGGGAGAGGTTACAGTGTCGTGGCACCAGCACCAGTGCCTAAGGCCCAATTTCTCAGCCCCTGTTTAACAGGGGCATGTAATTACAATTCTTGATATAATATTTCACAGCAGGGCTCATTCCTGCGCCCACTGAGAGTAACTGTGAGGACTTGTGGCACCAGCACAACCACCACCAAAGGCCCAATTTTTCGACCACTGTTCAACAATAGCATGTAATTACAATTCTTGATATAATCGTTCACAACAGGGCGCTCCAGCTCCCACCAAGAGTCACTTTGAGGGCTTACAGTGTTGTGGCAGGCCCCTACTTTCAAACATCCAACTTACAAACATCTCCTATTTGCAAACCGAAGGAGACTACAGGAAGGGAGATGAAAAAAGACAGACGGCCCAAAAAATTATACAGGGATTATGACCCTTTCCTATGTTTTCCAAAAAGCTTAAAAATAGATTTTTTTTACTGGAGCTACACTTTAAAAATGTACTGTAGTTGTGATATGTGTACAGCCCTGTGCAGTTGCATGGCCTTGCAGGGGTTTACATCTGATCTCAATGGCCTGGTTTTGCGCGCCTAGCTGCATGTGTGAACAAACCCTTAAAAACATAATAAAATGACACCAGAAAAAAGACCACATACTGTTGACTGACTCACTACCTTAGCTAAAAGTTTGTGCCATTTTTTCAGCTGTTGTGCCATTACCGGCGGCTCCTGCGTGCATGCGTGTGAGTGACCTCATCAGCCAATCACAGCACAGAAGCCAGCAGGAGACATGCCATTGGCCACAGCGGTGTGCGGGGGCTTCGATCTAAGGTAAGTATTTCATAATAAGCTAGTATGCTGTGCATACTAGTTCATTATGCCTTTGTCTTGCAGATTTTTGTTTTTTTTCTGTGGGTTTACAACCACTTTAAATCTTCTGCCCTTTGGATAGTAAAACATTTTTTTTTTTGCCAGTAAATACCTTATACAGCTCATGTCCTCTTTCTTGTCTGGTCATTAGCCTAGGATTATGACATCATGCACAGCTCTCTCTCATTCTTGTGAGAGTTTACCAGGAAGGGAACGGGGATGAGTCATAAGAGGGCCAATGATAGCTGCAGAACTGGAGGTGTGGCTCTGTGTGTCTGTGTAAACCCAAGAAGTGAACAGGCAGTAGCTTTGACTGCCCACAGTTAAAATGGCTGCAGCCAGACTCAGTGGAGGGAGATTTCTGCAGCATATTTGGCAAGTACAGAATCACAGTATATATAAAATAATATGCAAAGTGGTTGGCGGGGAGCTTCAGAATGGCAAAGATGTTTTTATTATCAACCCCGGAAGACTTTGCTCCCTTAATGACCAAAGCATTTTTTGCGATTCGGCACTGGGTCACTTTAACTGACAATTGTGCCATCATGCAACGTTGTACCCAAACAAAATTGACTTCCTTTTTTTCCCACAATTAGAGCTTTTTTTTGGTTGTATTTGATCACCTTTGGTTTTTATTTTTTGCGCTATAAACAAAAATTGTGAAAAAAACAATATCTTTTACTTTTTGCTATAATAAATATCCCCCCAAAAATATATAAAAAAACAAATTTCTTCAGTTTAAGCCAAGCCAGGGAACAGAAGATACCTGTCATGTCACTAGGCAGAACAGGGAAAATGCCTTGTTTTCATAGGCATTTCCCCGTTCTGCCTCTCCCAGCCACAGGCGGACATCGAGGCCACAGACACGGTCGCACAGCATGCGCCAGCTTTGAAGGAGGGACATATGGGTATGCTCATTTGTCCTCCCGTACCATACTGCGAACGTACATCGCCATGCGGCGGTCAGGAAGTGGTTAACCTCTCTTTTTACATTTCATATATGCTCCTTCTCCCACAATAGGAATTTTGTTTTTTAATAAGCCAGGGCCTCTGCCTTTCTCACCTAGGGGAGAATGACATGGCCCCAGGCACCCCTAAGTGAAAATATCCAAATTGGGTGCAAAGTGTCAATATTTTGTGTGGCCACTATTGTTTTCCAGCACTGCCTTAACCCTCTTGGGCATGGAGTTCACCAGAGCTTCACAGGTTGCAACTGGAGTCCTCTTCCACTCCTCCATGGTGGAGCTGGTGGATGTTAGAGACCTTGCACTCCTCCACCTTCCATTTGAGGATGCCCCATAGATGCTCAATAGGGTTTAGGTCTGGAGACATGCTTGGCAAGTCCATTACCTTTACCTTCAGCTTCTTTAGCAAGGCAGTGGTCATCTTGGAGATGTGTTTGGGGTCATTATGTTGGAATACTGCCCTGTGGCCCAGTCTCTGAAGGGAGGGGGGTCATGCACTGCTTCAGTATGTCATAGTACATGTTTGTTCCTTCAATGGACTGTAGCTCCCCCATTCTGGCAGCACTCATGCAGCCCCAGACCATGACACTCCCACCACCATGCTTGACTGTAGGCAAGACACACTTGTCTTTGTACTCCTCTCACCTGGTTATCGCCACACATGCTTGACATCATCTGAACCAATTTACAAAACAAAGGACCAGCATGATGGATTATAACGGTACCATTGAGGAATTTAAACACATAATAGTTAGTTAGTAAGGTTGAATAAAGACACCAGTCCATCTTGAGTGAGTGTCTACAATTGTCCCTATCCCTGTACATTGCAAACTCACATCAGTCCCTACCCTCGAGGAGCCAACAATCCAAGGTCCCCATTCATATACCAGGGCCAATTTTGGAAAGAAGCCAATTAACCTACCTGCATGTCTTTGGATTGTGGGAGGAAACTGGAGTACCTGGAGGAAACCCACGCAGGCACAGGGAGAACATGCAAACTCCAGGCAGGTAGTGTCGTGGTTGGGATTTGAACCAGTGACCCTTCTTACTGCTAGGTGAGAGTGCTAACCACTACACCACTGTGCCACCCGACATAATACTTAATAATAAATTTGTTTCAAAAAATTATACATACGAAAACACTAAAATCACTAGGATGTTAATCTAGAGGTTCAACAATAAAGGTTACAGTACATGTCAAGAAAGATGGTTGACGCATTTCGCAAGATAGCTTCTCCAGAACCAAAATTCACTTGTAACCAAAGAACCTTAAATTGAAGAGATGGGAGAGATATATATTAAAGACGAACGCAAGTCCAATTTTATATATATAAATTTAAGGACTAGAAAAATAGTAACCAAGTAACCAGTAACCAAGAGTATAAAAACTTCCGAATTATGAACCCCAGGTAGTAGAAACTGAAACTGTGTATCCCAAACAATAATGGGGGGGGGAGTGGATTAGGGCAGAAAGATGCAGGATCTGGATCCAAATGGACCCTAAAAATATTAGACTAGGCAACATCAGACAACTATCCACAAACCTAGTTAGAACAACCAAGCTAATATGGCAAAATTCATCAACATAAGAAGAGAAGTATGATAAATAAAACGGATTGTATCCAGTTATACTTACTCTAGTTAAATGCCCCGCACTAACAGAAAAGCAGCATAGCAGGGGTTAAACACTCCTGCTCAGGAATCACAATGCTTGGTGGAGTAGGCAAAATACCTAACAGGACAAAGAGAAGAAAAGGAAGAAGCAAACCCCCATTTTATACTAAATCTGGTATTCCGCACAAAAAGAAATGAAGGGATAAAGGAAAGGTAGAGAACATCACCGCATAATTACCTATGTAGGGCCAACCTCTGATTCCAAGAACATTAAACAGATGGACAAGGAGAAACAACCATTTCTGTATGGAGCCCAAGAGGTGGTCTGACTAGAGAACAGTGTCCCAAAGGTAGTAATATAGGGGATAACAGGAAGTATCCCTGGCCATTAGGGAATGGCCATGTAAGAAAAACATAATATATAATATACATAAGTATACAAAGCTAATGGTAAGTATACAAAGTGCTAGGTGACATATCAATAGTGGCAGGTACGCCACATAAAAAACAATCTGTTAAACAAAGTCAGAGAGGCACCTACCATTAGCAAATCTCCACTCCAGATAAACACACAGCTCATCAGATCCCACATAATGGCACTGACTATATAGTCAGTTTGGCGCCAAAAATCGGCATACAACATAATTACTCTGATCTAAGTCAGCTGTAGAATCTCGTGGGGGAGAATATCGGAGACTGAGAGACGCCCATGCCGGCCAGAATGATGTTCCGGCAAGCAACAATAGAGATAATGAAACTGCACACATGCGCAGATGAAACGGTGAGTCCCGCACACTATGAACCGTCACCTAGGGGTCTGAATTGCGCTGGCATAATGCCATTAGTGAGCAAACAATGTCAGTGCATATCAAGTCCAAAAATGAGCCGATAAAACCAACTATTAATAGGGGGATAAGAGGGAGGAAAGTGAAGGGGATTTCCCCGAGCACCACCACCTTCATATGCACATCCAAATTGGATCCTGCCAATTACAACAAAAAATAGGGGAATATAGGGGAGGAAAAGGATGGGGGATTCCCTCGGATGCCACCACCTTCGACTCCACCACCATGGTCAGAATAGTGGGGTATAAGATCAACCACCATTAGCCCCCAGATTTAAACCATGCCCAACAGAACCCCTCCTGTCCTCCTAATATAGCCCCACGTCCCGCATATCCATCTCATGGCACCGATCAGGTCCACAAAAATAATCCTGGGGGAAAAAAAATAATAAATAATAATTAAATCCATAATAATGAACCAAACGGTACCAGCATGTGTCTAAAATAAGTCACCCACATTTTCCTTACAGTTTAAAACATTATTTAAAATTATTCACATTTCTGATTCGTTACTATTCATCTCAAAAGGCAACACATCGGGGGGGGGGGGGGGGAGAAAAACAGATCATACAGAAGATAAAAGATAAATCCTCATATGACTGAATGTTCCTATTTAAATTAAACAAATGGCCTATAACTTAGAGAGAGACCTAAGACCGGGTGCTCGGGTGGCATTCAGCTTGAAGATCCATTTAGCCTCACGCTGAAGTAGCTTATGGTCAATGTTACCACCCCGTGGATCTTCCCTAACCCCTTCAAGGGCCATGAAGCACACCATAGATGTATAATTTTTATGCTTGAGTGCAGCTTGTCTACCTATGGGTTTGTATAGTAGATTTTTCCCGATATAGTAAATGCGGTCGTATACTCATCCGCAGAAATTTCTGAAGGTTTTCCCAATGTAAAACGAGCCACATTTACAGAAGGCAATATAAACAACGCCCTTGGTCTGACAGTCAACATGAAATTTCATGTTGTATATCTCTCCATTGGGCGAGAGATAAGACGAGCCCTCCAGCATCCAATTACAATAGTCACAATTGTTGCATTTAAACATTCCAGGGCTTTCGTCTCTAATGTCTCCAAAGCCCTGAAAGTTACAATTGACTAGCTTGTCTTTCAGAGAGGGACATTTCCTGAAAGTGATCTGTGGACAGTAACCAATGTATTTTTTGACAATACGACCAGAAGATGTCAATGTTTCCCAATTGCCTGTCGTACAATTTCATGATTACTAGAATATGTTATTATTCTAACATTGTCCGTTTGTTTCTCATGTTTCTTCTCAAACAATAATTTCCATATATCTTTGTCTAGGGCCTTCTTGAAGGCCTTCTTAAGGATCGTCTTACTATATCCTCACTATCCACAGTTAGTCTTATTCTCAACAAATTAGATTCAGTCCTGAGGGATTCTTCTGTAGAGCAATTCCACCTTAGACACAAATATTGTTAGTAAGATATTCTCCTAATCAGAGGTTGGGGATGGGAGCTAGCTGCATGGAGTAAAGTGTTTCCAGCAGTTGCTTTTCTGAAAAGTGAGGTGTCTATGGTACCATCCTCACGTTTCAGGATAATTAACCAGTTGAGACCCGCGCTATAGCCGAATGACGGCTACAGCGCGGATCTCCTTTGCGGGACTACGTCTATGACGTAGTCCCGTGCACGAGCGGCCTGCGCGCCCCCTATGAGACTCGCCTGATCACCGATCCGAGCAAGGGGTCGATCCCGACCCCTTATCACGTGATCAGCTGTCAGCCAATGACAGCTGATCATGTGATATAACGGAGCCGGTAATCGGCTATTATTCCTTCTCGCGCTGACAGCGCGAGGAGAAAAAAAAGAGCCGATCACCGGCGGCCGTGATCGGGACATCAGTCCCGATCACGGCCAGCTCTGCCAGTGCCCACCTGCCCCCTGCCAGTGCCCACCTGCCCCCTGCTTTGCCACAAAAATAAAAAATGTGTCCCCCCTGTCAGTGCCACCCAGCAGTGCCCATAGTGCCACCCAGCAGTGCCCACAGTGCCACCCAGCCGGGCCCACAGTGCCACCCAGCAGTGCCACCCAGCAGTGCCCACAGTGCCACCCAGCAGTTCCCACAATCTGCCTCAACAAAGGTGCTGCACCCCAGTGCCACATATCCGTGCCCAGCAGTGCCGCCCATCAGTGCCCAGCAGTGCCGCCCATCAGTGCCCAGCAGTGCCACCTATCAGAGCCACCTATCAGTGCCACCTATCAGTGCCCATCAGTCCCATCTATCAGTGGTACCTATCAATGCCCCTTAGTGCCACCCATCCGTGCCACCCATCTGTGCCACCCATCCGTGCCATCTTATCTGTACCCATCTTTGCCCATCAGTGCCGCCCTATCTGTGCCCATTGGTGCCACCTCATCTGTGCCTATTAGTGCCGCCTTAACTATGCCTATCAGTGCCCACCGGTGCAGCCTATCAGTGCCCACCAATGCAGCCTATCAGTGCCCACCAATGCAGCCTATCAGTGCCGCCTCATCAGCGCACTTCAATGAAGGAGAAAAATGACCTGTTTGCAAAATTTTATAACAAACTATTTTTTTTTTGCATCTTTTTTTGTTTGTTTAGCAAAAAATAAAACTCCCAGCTGTAATTAAATACCACCAAAAGAAAGCTCTGTTTGTAGGGAAAAAAATGATAAAAATTTCATTTGGGTACAGTGTTGTATGCCCGCGCAATTGTCATTCAAAGTGCATCAGCGCTGAAAGCTGAAAATTGGTCTGGGACTGAGGGGGGTAAGCAAGTGGTTAAAGACAAGAACACTAGGGACTTTGAATTGTACTCCATCGTAAATTTGAGATTGAAACTGTTCATGGCCAACTTGTCCATAAAGATAATCAAAACCTCAACACCTGCATTTCAGACCATGAAAATATCATTGATATATCTGTACCAACATATAATGTTGGACAGGTATATATATATTTTTTTTAAACTTTATATCTTTATTAATTTCTTTTTCAATTCAGACAGAACATACAACCTTCCAATAAAAAACAAGCAAGGACACAGTACCAGTTTTACATAACCCTATCACACCCTACCATTTCCTATATTCATCATCTTCCCCGCTTACACACACCCACTCCTCATACTTCCTCTTTACTAGAAAATACCATCATTCATTTTTACACCCCACGCCTTCCATATCCTATCAAATTTTTTAATACCTCCTTGTCTTGTATATGCTACTCTTTCTTTAAGGATAACCCTATTCATATTTTGCACCCACTCTCCACTCGTAGGAGGTATAGGGGATTGCCATTTCTGGGCTATGAGTTTTCTAGATTGAAAAATACACCTTAATTTTGCTAAGTTGCTATCTTTAGGGTCACTACTCCCCTCGATCCAACCCAGTACACATCCCACCGCTTCTAATTCTACTACCGTCTCGAAGACTTGGCTAAGTATCATCACTACCTCCCTCCAATACCGATGTAGCTTAGGACATCTCCAGAACATATGGATCATGTCTCCTTCTGTCCTTCCGCACCTAGGGCATGCTGCATCTCTCCTTCTACCAAACTGAGCGAGCCTCTTAGGGGTGTAATATGCTCTATACAATAAAAGTAAGTGCGAGAATTTTTGAGATGGAGAAAGGGACACCCAAGGTGCCAGCTCAAGAATCCTCTCCCACTGGTCTTCCGAGATGTTACCCACGTCAATCTCCCATTTTTTCCTATTTGTTTGCCCCTGTTTTTTTTCCTGGGATTTCTTACACAGCTCTACATACACTTTAGATATTAGTCCTTTCCCCGATTTTGTTAGCAGTATATCCTTAATTACTGGAATCTCGCTCCATTCTATTGCGACCCCTTCAAACTGCTTTTCCAAAGCGTGCCTAATCTGCAAATATCTAAAAAAGGACTTTTTCGGGATTAGAAACTGTTCCATTAACTCTTGGAATTGTTTCAATTTACCATTCTGGTAAATCTGATGGACAAAATTTATGCCCCTTCTTTCCCATTCCCTTACTTGTCCTATTTTTAGAACCTCATCCAGCTTATTATTTGCCCATAGGGGGGAATATTCTGTAAATCCCCTATATCCCAGTATTCTTTTAGTTATTTCCCACGCCTTTGTCATTAACCCTAGAGTGGGGATATCTCGCACAGCAACCCTTGCCTCTAGTGCCACTATCAATGATCTCCCGAGCAGTTGTTCAAGGGGAGCTCCCTTTTTCCACCCCTCCCCCTCTACATCCTCTCCTGCCAGATGCTGAATCTGAGCTGCTAAGAAGTAGTTGAATGGGTGTGGGAGTGCAACTCCCCACCCCATTACTTGGGAGTTGCAGAGTCTTTAAACCAATACGTGCTTGTCCCCCCTTCCACATCAGTTCTCTAAATATAGAATCCATCTTATAAAACCATTCCCTATGTATCCATACTGGAGAATTGTGTAAAACATACAGAAGTTGCAGCAGAAATATAATTTTAATAAGGTTACATCGGCCCGCTGCCGATAGTGGTAGTTTCTTCCATATATTAGTTTTTTGTTTGAATTTAGATAGCAATGGGGCCAGGTTATTTACCACATATTGTTTAGGGTCTTTGGTAATGCAAATGCCCAGGTATTTCATCTTGCTCACTATCTGGATATGAGCAGCTTCACAAGGTAGGGGGCTATCCAATGGGTCTATAGGCAATATGCAGGATTTATCCCAGTTTATTTTTAGCCCCGCAAGATGTCCAAAATTAGTAATTCTGTACATCACTTCCCCTATTGACTGCTGAACATCTCCGAGAAGCAAAAGGAGATCATCTGCAAATAGTACTACTTTTTCTTCCTCCTCCCCTCTCCTAAAACCTTTTATCCTCATGTTTGATCTCAGGGACACGGCCAAAGGCTCGATCGTTATAGCAAACAAGAGGGGAGACAGGGGACACCCCTGCCTCGTACCTCTCTTCAATCGAATCCCGGCCGAACTCTCATTATTTATTCTTAACCTTGCTTCCAGAGATCTATATAGCATTTTTACCCATTTTATAAATACCGGACCCACATGATATTCCTTCAAAACTCTCCACAGATAACTCCACTCTAGTGTATTGAAAGCCTTAGCAGCATCTAAAGAGAGAACAGCTCTCGGGCCTTCTCCGTCCACTGGTATTTGGAGATTTAAAAAGACCCGTCTTATATTTATACTCGTGGATCTCCCGGGAATAAATCCTGCTTGATCCGGGTGAATAATTTTTTCTATCACTCCGTTCAATCTAGTTGCCAAGACCTTGGCTAAGATCTTTACATCCAGATTCAACAGAGAGATCGGTCTATATGATGAGGGGATAAGAGGGTCCTTATTTTCCTTTGGTAACACTATTATAGTTGATTCCCTCATTGAGGTCGGGAGTTCTCCCATTTCTATCGCCCAGTTAAAAACTTTTAAGAGTTCCGGGATTAACACCTCGCCAAAGTGACTATAAACCTCCACCGGGAGGCCATCTGGGCCTGGAGCTTTCTGTCCTGCCATTTCCTGTACTATACGCCGAATCTCTTCTACCATTATGGGGCCATCTAAGATATCCCTATCTTCCTTAGAGAGATGGGGAAATGCCAGTGGACTAAAATATGCATCCATTTCCTCCCTCGTCTCGACCTGGTTAGATTGGTATAAGTCCTCATAATAGGCTCTAAATCTCTCTAAAATATCTGACTTATTTGTGGATATCCTACCTTCTGCCATACTAATCCTTGATACCATGGACAGAGTTGAATTTGTTTTCCCCAAGTACGCCAGCATCCGACCAACCCTTTCTCCTTCCCCAAATGCTAGTTGTTTCTGAAATATAAATTCGTTTTCAGCCTTCTCTAGCATTATATGGCGATATTCCTGCTGCACTTTTAACCATTGTCCCTGATTATCGGGTGTTGGGGCTTTTATATACTGAATTTCTGAGTTTACCACTCTCTTTGAGGCAAACTCTTCCCTTTCCCCAGACTTTTTTTTAATTTTAGAGATCTGTTGTATCAAAAGACCTCGAAGGTAGGCTTTTAATGCATCCCATACTATCCCCGGCGAGGCCGAACCTGTATTCAAATCTACATATTCTCTAAGTAAGTTTGATACTTCCTTTGGTTCTCTCATAAGCTCCAACCATGTGGGACTAAATCTCCACCCTCGTTGCTGGTTTCCCTCCCCTATATCCAAGAAGGCCTTCATTGCTGAGTGGTCAGATAAGCTTCTTGGCATATAGTTTATTTTATTTACTAGTGCCACTGCCTCATCGTTCCCCATGATCATATCTATCCTTGACAAGGTTGAGTATGTAGCGGAGAAGCACGAGAAAGATTGAGATTTTGGATTCTGGATTCTCCAAAGGTCCTTCAGACCCATTTCTCCCATGAACTGCAATAGGCGGTTTTCACTTATGGCCCCTTGCTGAATCCTCCCATTGGGGAATCTATCCAGTGTTTTATCAATAACCATATTAAAATCCCCCATTAGTATCAATGGGACTTCCGGCTTATCCAGCACAAACTCAACCAAAGCATACAGAATATCCATAGAGGAAGGTGGTGGTATATAAACATTAGCCAAGATCAAAGTCTTTCCCTCTAATTTACCATATAAAAAAATATACCTCCCCTGCTCATCAATCTTCGCCTGGAAGCAGTTGAAGGAAACCCCTCTTTTAATAAAAATACTAACCCCCCTAGAGAAGGAGGTGTAACACGAATGGTATTGAATATGGTATTCCCCCCACCCCTGCTGTGTAGTAGTAGCTTTTGTAAAATGTGTCTCCTGAAGACAAAGAAGCGTTACTCCATGAGACCTAGCCGTTAATTTAACCGCTGTCCTCTTCTTCGGATCTCCCAGCCCTCTGACATTCCAAGAATATAGGGTAAGACTTCTCCCCCTTAACACTGTGCGTTCACTCATTAATAATTATAGTGCCAATACCTAGTATCAAATTTGTGCAACTCATCTTTGTTATTCCATTTTATATGATAAACTTTTACCCGTTGTTTCAATGTAAATAAATGTGCTTTATATGGTGCTCTTCTCATTAAAATATATTTCTTCCACACTTCTCCCCCTCCTACCTGCCAACCAAACCTTAAACACTGTATTCTTCTTTCTCTCCATCCATACCCCTCCCCCATCTCACACACTTCTCCCATTGCCTCTTTAGGCGTCTCCTGGGGCCTCCTACTGTGACCTTCCCATACACACCTTATCTGTAAATCATTCCACATCTTTCCTTTGTGCGTTAATCCCTTCCCTCGCCCCTTCCCCACTACTCCCCCCACCCCAAAAATCTCCAAACAAACGAAAAATCCCTTACAACAGATGTAAGAGGGGAGCACCCCGCCAGCCCCCCCAACCAAAGGGGCAACATGTGTGACGCTCTCCTCCCCCAGCTCACCCTCCCCTCCCCCCTGCCCCCCATACTCAAAATAGCATCTCACCAATTGTCCCCCTCTTCCCACCTCCACCACAGCAAAGAGACAAAACGAAAAAAGAAAAAAATGTACAGTAAAAAATACAATTGAACCCATATTCCTCCCCCCCCCCTCCAAAACAGGGAGGGGGGGGAAGCCAGAGAGAAGATCAGACCCGAGAGTCCACCACTACTAAAGTCTCTGAGGGTGGGTCTCCAACCACTCCTCTACACCTCCAGGGTTGTCAAATATTATAGTCCCTTCAGGGGCATTTATCCGTAGTCTTGCTGGATATAGTAACGCATATGTCATGTTTATTTGACGGAGTTTCCCGTTTAACTTCCCCAAATTTGGCTCTTTTTCTTTGAAGGTCTGGAGAAAAGTCCGGGAAGATCGACACTCGAGAGCCATTATATACAATCTTACCCTTTTCCCTAGCTTTACGGGTGATAGTCTCTTTGTCTTTAAAAAACAATAACTTGGCCAGAAATGGTCTTGGAGGGGCGCCAGTTTGTGGAGGTCTTGAGGGAACTCTGTGTGCCCTTTCAATGGCAAAAAGTGATGAAAAAATATCCTGGCCAAACATATCTTTAAACCATTTCTCCAGGAAAACTTTAGGATCTGGTCCTTCGCAAAGTTCTGGCAAACCTACTATCCGAATGTTCTTCCTCATCATCCTGTTCTCCATTTCATCTAATTTATTTTTCTGTTTGGTTAACTGTTCTTGCATCGACCTGAATTCCCGTACCAGAGGGGCCAAGTTGTCTTCAACCCGACCCACCCGGTCCTCTAGGGCTGTAGTCCTTTCCTGGACCCCTTGGATATCCTGTCTAGCGTAGGATAGTTCCTCCTGGATGGAAATGAGTTGAGTACTCATTCCTCCCAGGGATTCTCTACATAGGTTGACTGCCATCAAAACCTCTTTTAGTGTTGGCTCAGGTTCTGATTCAGGTCTTCCTTGCGGTCCCTCCTCGAGTGGCCCAGTTGCCCCCTCTAGACTTACGTCTTTGAACTGGCCCTGGGATTTTACTCTTTCATCACCTCCTTCCGATGCCATTGGAGGGAGGCTTGAGCCGTGACTTTTCTTAGTGCTTTTAGCACCTGATAGCCTATTAGCTTGGGTTTGCTGTCCTTGTTGCGGACCCTTTGGGGAGGTCTGACTAAGCCCCTGACCAGGATTATGAGCGTACTTTTCTAATTTTGCGGCCGCAGCTGCTTGACTTGCTTTAGTCGCACGGTGCAATGGCATGGTAGTTTTGCTTTTACTCCAGAGTAATATTCCCAATAAATATATATATACTTAGTTTCCTTCTCAGGAGGGGGCGGAAAAAAAGGGGGAACGAAGGAGGGAAGAGCATACCCACAAGTAAAAAATATCTTTTCTTCGTCTTGCTCTTTTCTGACACACAAAATAATTTGCACTTTATAAGACACACTCTGGGATATACCAAAACCTCTATAATTTCAAGTGGATCCAGATAAATCCTGCTCCAACCAATATGTTTGAGTATATAAACAGGCTCTCTAAAACGGGTTAAATCAGGCTAACAACCCTTCAAAGAAAGAATTTACTGTTCTCAATACTCTTGTAAGCGGAGAGTTCTTAGGTTTCAGAGTTAAAGCAGTGGAAAAACATCAAACAGGTAAATATATACGGTGGGAGTTAATAGAGCATATCCATCTTCCTTCTCCTGCATGTAATGTCTTAATCACAGTTCACATAGATTATTCACACTCACCACCCTGCTTAGAAGTTCACTCTCACCAGTTCCTTGAGATTGCCTGTAAATTTCTCCTGTTTCTGTTTCTCCATTGCTACATGTGCCAGAAGTTTTCTCTCCGCCTCCCCACGCTGGTCTCAATCTTTCAGGTCCTAATCCTCCTCAATCCTCCAATCCAACCTTCCAGTGACAGTCAGGGAAGGAGCTGTCCCCTTCACTATACCGCCCACCACCGTCGGATCTCCAGCAGGTCGCAATCACCGCCGCACGGCGGGGTGATAGGCAGAGGGGGGGTGTCCGGTCGTCCGATCGACTAAGCACCGTTTTCTCAGACCATCATCCGTCCTTATAGGGGCAGGTGGGCCGGCGGGCTGGCGGGGAGAGACGCCACTCATTGCGGTATAATGAAAGCATGGAGGGGAGAGCGAGGCTCCGACTCACTCACACATGCACAGCCTCCTCCTCCTCCATCCGGTCACGCCCCCTTGGACAGGTATATTGATAGGTCACTGTTGGAAAAGACAGTGCGCCCCCACTCCCCCAGGTACAGGTTGGCGTATGATGGGGCACAGCATGTCCCCATCGCCACCCCCTCCACCTGGAGGTAGTGGGAGCAATCAAATGAGAAAACATTTTTGGTTAAGATGTGATTCAACAACTGTACAGTGAATGCATTGTGAGGACCAGCCACTGGATCACCCTCCTTAAGGAAACTTTTCTCCTCCAAAATACCCAGGGAATGAGGCATACTGCAGTGTAAAGCCTCTACATCTATCGAGACCAAAAGACTTTTAGCCGGAATATTTTTGTCATACAGAATCCTCAACAAAGCTGTGGTATCTTGCAAATAGGAAGGATGAAAGGTCACATGAGGTCGTAGGAAAGCATCAACTAGATGACTTCCACAGGGGCTAAGGATTCAGGTATTCCCAAATTTATGGGAAATAAATAATGAGTTTAAAGCACAATGGGAGGCAAATCTACAAGACCTATCTAAACCTGTCTAAAATGATGACCTCTTTTAACATTACAATAAGGATATCAAGGATCTTGATATTGAGATCATTGAATTCCAAAAACAAAACGTATCCTTGCACGCCCATCCTAAATTTTTGGAAAAGGATAAGCTACTAAAAGAATGTTTAGAGAAATACAATAAGGATCTGATTTACAAAAAAAGATATCAAGTTTATCCGGGACAAGATGGACTTCAATGGCAAGTATGCATATAAGTGTAAATAAGGGGAGATCAATGCGCAAAACAATAGGAAAAAACAATAGGAAAAAAAAATCAACAGGCAGCTGCCAACATCAGGGTGTTCTCACACCAAAACAACAAGCTACTATTGATGGGTATGAATGTGGCGCTTACCAATCTCTAATTTGACAATACATGTTAATATAACTATACAAATGGTCCTCTGAAGGTATTATGAGAAAAGTAGCTCCCCAGGAATACAAAAGTGTCTGGGGCTTGATATCTCATAGATAATAGAGACAGCAATCAAATAGTAACAACCTCTACTAATCAATGAACAATACTCTTCTTCCCATTCAATCACACAGTTGTGAGGAAGCAAGAAAAAAAAAAACAATACACCCTCTTAAAGGCCTCAAACTCACTGTAAGTAGACTGTCTAAATAGCTAAATTGACTCAATAGTGCTCAATAAAAAATAAACCTCAATAATCAATAGAACCTCAGTGATCAGTATAAATAGAAGTGTTCTCATAAAAATATATCAGTCCTCAATAATAATCATGCAACTAAAAATTAATAAAGATAAATAACAAATAATTACGAAAAAAATCCTCCATTAATTAAAAAATATATACTGTATATACCTAAAATCAATAATCATCCAATATAAATGTGCAAAAAAAGCCCACATGGGCAAAAAAACAAAGTGCACAATCAGCAAATAGCTGACTAAATGATAACTTTCTTAAATTGATATAATGTAAACAAATATGAATTTAGTGCAAATGACAATTAAATAGCGTGCAAATCAGCAAAAAGATGTGCACCCTGCATAAAGTGCAATTATGCAGAAAAAACAATAAATATGAATATGAATCATTCCATCGTGCGAACAGCTAAAACAAAAGTTTGTGCAAAAAAAAAGGTCCCATACACAGTGCATTTCAAATCGTGCAATTTCAATTGTGATGATATTTTCCAATGTTATTCGGAATTCCATAAATAGCTTCTGTGCTGTTGTGTGAACCGATCTGCAGTGTTCATGCAAAGTGTTTCCCCCAAACTTTCACCTTATATAAGGCAAGTAACAGCCTTATTAAAGTGGTTGTAAACCCTTACAACACACTTTGACCTACAGGTAAGCCTAGACTAAGGCTTACCTGTAGGTCCAAGAAATATCTCCTAAACCTACACGGTTTAGGAGATATTTGCCGAAAGACAGGCACCGCTGTCTACGGCGCAAGCACCATAGACAGCGGCGTGCAGGCGCACTGAGCGCGGCACCGACAACAGTGATATGCCACGCGTGGCGGCTCCCGTGCGTATGCGCGGGAGTGACGTCATTGCGGCTTCGCCAAATGACAGCGGCGGAGCAGCGAGACCCAACGAGAGGATGGATGCGCCGGACTACAGGGGACAGCGGTGACATCGCTGGCTCCTGTGTCAGGTAAGTGACACATAATGGACTACTATGCGATGCATAGTAGTCCATTATGCTTTACTTTTGCAGGGAATGAAAGAGGAAGTAAACTCATCAGGGTTTACTTCTTCTTTAATGTTGATTCCCGGTTGCTTAGATCCATGTCCCTCTGTGTTACCTTTACACTGCTTCCTATCTCCTCCTGCTGTAGTATTGAATATCATTCAATCTCAGCCCCAAGGATAGTGGGCGGTTCATAGGAAGAAATAAAAGCACTTCATAGTGTAGTATCACAGTGACAGACGTTTAATAGATCAAATAACTTACATACAGACAATTAGCAGCAATTTCTTTAGTGCAGGATGGCTCCAACCTCGGCCGCGGTCAGAGCCTCAGCATCACCTGACTCATGTGACTTTTTCAAAGGGGTGTAGAGTCAGGTGTACGGAGGTGACTTAAAAAGGGCACTGACGCCATAGTAACCAATCATAGCGCTACAAGCCTCCGAGTAATTGACAAATACTCCATACATTCGGAGTTCACTAATCGATAATCAATACATAGTTCAGCATAAAAACAGATAAATAAATTCATAAAATCAATCCCTAACTAAAATTAAAAAACAAACAAACATCCTAATATAGTAGTGCCACCTAGTGTTTAATAAAAAAATATATTCAATGTATAATTACCTCTCACTTTCACAGCATATCCACCTGATGTTTAACTCATAGTATTCCAAATACAAAAAATTTGATAATATTTCCAATTTAAATATTCAATCACATTAGAATCACCTCATGTATACTGAGTATCCTCCGGGTAACAAACATAAGTAATTAAAACTAGTAGGAATGGAATAAAAAAATAATCAAGTAAAATCCTCTAGATGAAATAAAAATAAAAGGGTATGTCCCTTCATACCTATAAAAATAGGTATGTCCCTTCTTACAACCCTAAAACCATCAAATGAACAACGGTTGTAGTTCTTAAAAAATAAAAAAATATTAATAACCTAAGTGACCAATACTAATTTTTAGCTCAAATATGTAAACCAATCTTTACAAAGGAAAAAAAAATGAAGATACTGCTACAAACTAAACTGGTCTCCAGATATAACAGTCGTATCCTAAATAACATGCGATAATTCATATATGTAAAATCGCATACAAGAACTATGGCCTAAAATGGAACTCAAAGACTTGGACCTATACACCAACGTTCAGTAGGTCCTCGCATAGATATGTCACTTCTTACAACCCTAAAATCTTCAAATGAACAACGGTTGTAGTTCTTAAAAAATAAAAAATGAATAACTTAAGTGACCAATATTCATTTTTTAGCTCAAATATGTAAGCCAATCTTTACAAAGGAACAAAACGAAGAACTCAAAGACTTGGACCAATACACCAACATTCAATAGTTCAAAATAAAGCAATTCAAGTCGAATTCTATCTTATGTCCTAAAGGTGCTAATGTATGGGGCTCATGAATCCAATGAGATTCAGATTGGCTGAGTTAATAACCTTATTATTGCCCCTCCAATGGGGTTTATATTTTACAATTCCCCATACCCGCAATGAGGAGGGGTCTCTGTTATGGAACTGATCATAATGTCTAGACAGACTGCGTTTTGAGAATCCACTCTTTATGTTTTGTGTATGTTCCCTCAGCTGTTTCCAAAGTTCCCTTTTAGTTCTTCCGACATACTGAATTTGACATGGGAATTCTAGAAGGTACACCACCCTTTCCGTCCTGCATGATATAAAGTCTTTTATTTTATATTCTCTATCAGTTACAGTTGATGTAAAACTTGATTTTTTCTTTTTGCTTTCCTTTGTATGCCTACACATATAGCATATTTTGCATGGAAAAAAACCTTTTTCTTTAAAGACCGGTACTATACAAATATTATTATGTTATGTACACCCCAATAGTTGCTTGGTTTTCTTGTCTTATTTCTGTGGGTTGACCACCTCTAGGGAGTGTGAAATTGAATGCTTTCTTATTATTATTTCTTATATTGTGCATAATATATGTATAAATTGTATTTTCTTTATGTTTTTTTCTTTCCCCCGTTTAATAGTCATTCTAACACTTCTAAAGAAGAGCAAGGCACATAACATGTTGCTTCACTGCAATATAACCGCACTCTTGTATTCACTGCTACAATTAATTAATTTCTTCTTCTCTCAGATTTCATGTAGTTGCAAGTCAGTTAAATGCAGCTGCATTATTTTAACTAAATTTTCCAAGCATTACAAACAAATTTCACATTCTATAAGTGACATACCTTTACTACTAATAAAAAAAAAAGTATATAGATTGTTTATATCATTCAAGTTATCTGAATTACAGTATACAGGATTCATAAAAGGAAAAAAGAAGGTATTATGGTATTAGATCAGTATAATCAGTATAGAGTATAAATTGGAACCTGATTAGAGATCAGCATAGTCAACAATAGATCTATTTTAGCATTCTGTTTCACCAAAAATGATTGAGTTATCCGTGGTGCATAGCTATCTCAGTATTGTAGTCACACTTTCCCCAGATAATATCAAATTTTGGCAGGGAATCTTCTATGACTGCTGTGAGATGTTCCATTCTACGGATATCTGCGATAGTTGAAAGGAACTGTGAAAAAGTAGGGGATACGGTAGTACGCCAGCATTGCGGTATTACTCATTTAGCTGCCATCAAAATATATTCCATCAATTTATTGAGAGATTTTGTGATTTTCTTAAGGGGTAGGCCTAGGAAGAGATGTATAGGTTGAAAGGGAACAGGAATTTCGGGGGCGATAACAGGACATTCCCAGAATATGTGGAAGTGGGTACCTAGGGAAGAGCCACATCTCCAACAGTGACTATATGGTGAAAGTTTGTGGGCTTCCAGGAATTTGGTGGTCTAATACCAGAACATCAGTATCTTGTATGCTGTCTCCTTCTGGGCTACACATCTGGAGACCTTAGAAGTAGCGTCCCATATTTTCCCCCCGTTGTGCCAGAGATATAGGTCTGCGAAGGATCTGAGCCCATCTCCGCACATATGAGTGGCCCTGTTCAGTAATAGGAGTTGAACAATGAAGGATTTTATAGATAATAGAAATCTGGTGAGGTTCATATGAGCCATAAGAGCATAACACTTCAAATTTTGTAGGCACGTCTAAGGTCATTCATGGGGATCTAGAAGTGAAGAAATGTTTTATCTGTAAGTAAGAATAAAATGATGTTTTCAGGATCTTGTGTTTGGTTTGTAGATCAGAAAAAGAAAGTAGTGTGTGTGTCACTGGATGTACCAGTTGAAATATGCCAGCTTGGGTCCACAACAACATGGAGTCATAGGATAGGCTGTCAGGTATTTCTAGGTTAAATAGGATGTTTATTAATGGTGAGCACTGGGAGGATAAGGTGTATTTACTGGAACAGCGCTTTCAAATTGAGAGTGTGAATAATATGGGATTTAGACAGATTTTCCGTAATTGGGGGGTAAATTTGTCTGAGGAGGGCCAAAGCATACAGCACGCGTGGGCTGGGAATGTGATACTCATCTCGATTTATGACCATCTGTTTGGGGAAAATCTAGATGTCCATGAAGAGATGGCTTTTAGATGGGTAGCATAGTAACACTTAATGATATCTGGGGCTCCTAGTCCCCCGCATAGGCACGGAGCCAGGAGAA
Source organism: Lithobates pipiens (assembly GCF_037356315.1). Lineage (NCBI taxonomy): Eukaryota > Metazoa > Chordata > Amphibia > Anura > Ranidae > Lithobates > Lithobates pipiens. The sequence continues at coordinate 147,226,534 of NW_027507791.1, forward strand.
CCGTGATAGCTACCCTGTGAGATGCATTATTCCAAATAAAATTCATGAAATTCCTGTGAAGCATTTTGAGTTGGGTCATTGGGATCATTACGGGGAGAGTTTCAAAAAGATACAGCAATTTGGGGAGAATAGACATCTTAATCCTCGTTAATCCTACCAATAAGAGATAACGGAAGTTCTGTCCAGCTCTTTAGTAATCTGTTGATCTCTGAGAATAAAGGAGGAAAGTTTACTTGATATAAAGTGGAGTATGAGGGAGATAAGCATACCCCGAGATAGTTGAGTGATTGAGAGCACCATCGATATTTGAAATTATTTTGCAGGGTTTTCATCAGTTCAGTCGAGAGATTAATGGGTAGGGCTTTGGTTTTAGTTGAGTTGATTTTGAAACCAGATAGGTTGCCGAATGTTTGTAAGGTTGAATGAAGTGATGGGAGTGATGTATGTGGATGAGTGACTGTTAGTAGTATATCATCTGCAAAAAGGGACAGTTTGTACTCCTGATGTCGCAGCGTCACCCCCCGAATGTCTGGGTGGGCACGTATAGCTGGGGGTTCAAGGCTGAGGATAAAGAGCAGGAGTGACAGTGGGGAGCCCTGTCTAGTACCGTTGCTTAGGGGGAATTGGGGGAATGACGCTGAGACATGGGAGGCCATCTTAACCTGGGACTTAGGGGTGGAATATAATGTTCTTAGGGCTAGTAGAAAGGGTCCAGAGAAACCATATCGTGACAATGTAGCAAACATCAATGACCAATTTAGGCTGTCAAATGCCTTTTGAGCGTCTAGGCTCAGAACTACAGCAGGTGTGGTAGTTTTAGTCAAGAGGTCTATAAGGTCTATGGTACGTCTAGTGTTTTCTCCTGCATGTCTGGTTGGGACGAATCCAACATTGTCCTTATGAATTAGTGTGGGGAGAAGTAGGGATAATCTATTAGCTAATATTTTTGTAAAAATGTTGTAGTCAACATTTAAAAGGGCTATGGGGTGGTAATTGTCCAGTAATGAGGGGTCTTTTTCTGGCTTCGGAATCACTGTGATGAAAGCATGTAGGAATTGAGCGTGAGAGATCTTCCCTGTCATCAATGAGGCAAAGAGCGTCTCCATGTAAGGTAATATGGTGGGGAGAATTTTTTTATAATAGGAATAGGGGAGACCATCCGGGCCTGGGGATTTATAGGCCGGAAGTTGTTTACTAACTTTAGTGATTTCTTCAGCCGAAATATGTGCATTAAGTCCTAAACGGTTATCCGGGGAAAGGGTAGCGAGATTTAAAGAGTTAAAGTGGTTGTAAACCCTTACAAACCACTTTGACCTACAGGTAAGCCTAGATTAAGGGTTACCTGTAGGTCCAAGAAATATCTCCTAAACCTACATGGTTTAGGAGATATTTGCCGAAAGACAGGCACAGCTGTCTACGGCGCATGCGCCGTAGACAGCGGCACATAGGTGCACTGAGCGTGCCACTGTCAACGGTGATATGCCGCGAGTAGCGGCTCCCGTGCGCATGCGCGGGAGTGACGTCATCGCAGCTTCATCGAATGACAGCGGCGGATCAGCGAGACCCACGAGAAGATGGATGCTCCGGACTACAGGGGACAGCGGTGACTTCGCTGGCTCCTGTGTCAGGTACTGTAAGCGACACATAATGGACTACTATGCGATGCATAGTAGTCCATTATGCTTTACCTTTGCAAGGAATCAAAGAGGAAGTAAACCCATCAAGAATTGGTTGTGCCAGCGTGACCAGTTCTCACACATGCCTTTGCTCCATGAGATCCGCAAGAATAATCCTGATGATTTCAGGAATTATCTCTGGATGACGGACCCCGTTTTTCACCGTCTGCTGGCTTTGCTGACCCCTTATATCACCAGGCAGGATACCTGCATGGGGCAAGCCATCACTCCGGAGCAGAGGTTCATTGCCACGTTGCGCTACTTGGGGACTGGGAGAAGCCTTCAGGACCTCAAGTTCTCTACAGGCATCTCCCCCCAGGCTCTGGGGATCATTATTCCAGAGACCTGTTCTGCCATCATTCAGGTCCTGCAGAAGGACTATATGAAGGTAAGTTTCTCCTTTAACATCACATTCTATGTATTTCATGATTGCTAATGTCTTGCCTTTCTTTCCTCATTCCCTAATTACCATCATTGCAAAATGCTCTAATTCATATGCTCTGCCCTTTTGTCCTCATGCATATTTGCCTCACTAACTTCACCACCATGCTCTTCTTGGCCCATAAAACTATAGTCTAGTCACTTAACAATGTCTTTTGTCAGCTCCATAGTATTGCTTTACCCTAAACACCCCCTAAAATGTCTACAAATGTGATGTGTGTGCTTCAATTCATGCATAGTGACATTTTCACCTCAATACTTTCAAATGCAATTTTTTTTTTTAACCTATTAATTATCTTGATATGTAATAGCATAATGTCAAAATGTGCTTCCATTTTGGTTTCTTTTTGGTATTATGACACTTCTTACCTGTCCGGTGGGCTGCCAATAGTGTAACTAAGGAGGGGCTTCCCAAAGTAGCACACATTATTTAGCCATTCAGCTCTCAATCAAGTGGATAGGGTTACCTGTACTAAACACCCCCACCCCTCATTTTTTAGCAAGGGCCCATCAGATGGGGGATATGGGAGGGTGATGACTCTCATAAGGAGACCTTAGACTTTAGGCTTTAAATACTCAGTTCCCAAAATGTTATACTAATTTTGACCAAAAATGTTGGTGTCTAATCTGCTTGCAATGTTGATTTGTCAAATTACTCAGGAATGGCAGACTGTGGCCTCCCACTTTGCCAGTCATTGGGACTTTCCCAATTGTGGAGGAGCAATAGATGGGAAGCACGTCCGCATCATCCCACCACCCAACTCGGGGTTTCATAGTATCGTGGTGTTGGCGGTGGTGTCTGCGACATATGACTTTTCTAGAGTTCTACTGGCGTCTCCAGAGGGGCAGTCTGGGCTTGCCATCCCCAGAGGAGAATCAGGAAGGACTCCCATTCGTCTTTGTCGCGGATGAGGCGTTTGCCCTGGCAAATCATCTGATGCGGCCTTTCCCCATGAGGACCCTCACCCCAGAGCAGAGGATTTTTCATTTCCGCCTGTCCAGAGCCCAAAGAGTGGTGGAGAACACTTTTGGTATACTGGCCAGCCGGTTCCGCCTTTTTCTTACGCCTATTCACATGGCGGAATACAAACTGAATCACATAGTGCTGGCGTGCTGTGTTCTGCACAATTTTATGAAAAAAGTTTCTGTGAACTATGTGGTCTCAGTTGGCCAACAAGAAGCAGACTCGCTGGAAAATGAAGATAACCTCACGGGCCTTGAATCTGCTCATCCTGGCTTGCCCCCCCAAAGCGCCTGTGAGGTTAGAACCCAATACATGAACAACTTTGTGGGTAGGGGGGCCATTGATATGCCAGACAATGTCTGAGCGGCATTTTAAGAATACATTTTTCTCTGAAACTCCTTCATTTACTGCTTGGCTTGGTTTTAGGTGTCTCCTAGGTATATTTATGTTTTTTCAAGTTGTGCCTTTTTCAACAACAGTGCAAACCCAAGTTCAGAGCGAGATGAGGTGACAGTCTCTTCTTCAGATAATGTTATTATGTTATGGGTCTGCTACACACACACCATGGCAGGAAAATGGCATGATTTACACCTCACTGTGGGTGTTTTTTACTAAAGGCACATCCACTATGCACTACAAGTGCACTGCAAAAGTACACATGAAACTGCACTTAGAGTGCAAAGTGTAGTTGCCTTTATTAAATCACACCCCTTCTCAGCACAAACAAAATTTTTACTCCAAATACATTTTTGGTGCAATGAAAAAGGAAGCCACACATTGTTGATAATTAAAATTTTTAATACAAGCACATTCACATGTGCGTTTCGAAAAGTTTTACAACAAACCAAGAAATTGTGTGTATCAAAAACAGAGTTTAATCAAAATTTGGTTTACTTGGTGTTTTTGTGGAAACAGGCATGTATCAAACCGTAAAATAAAGAACACAGGAACTTACAAAGTTCAACTTTGAAAAGTGAAGACAATATCAGACATGAGTATGTACAAACTGGGCTGATATTGCCTTCATCACGTAGAGTGTCACCCCTGAAAAATGCACATTTGGAAGATGCACACAGTGTGTCAACGTGTGCTATCTCCCATCATGGGGGATCAATATACATGCTTTGGGGCTGCAACCCCTTCATCTCAGACACTTTACACAAAACACGTACATTGATCCCCCATGATGGGAGATAGCGCATGTTTACACACTCTGTGCATCTTCCAAATTTGTAATTTCCAGAAATACAAAATTTTTTGAGGAAAATATCAAAAATAAAACCCTATCTAGTTTTGTGTGTTTCACACTCTCCGCAAAACATCAATGATGTTCTTCATTATATTTTTAAAGTCATAGATGTTTTGCTGTATATTTTCCAAATCCCGATTGCACCCCATTATCTCCCCAATCAGGATCTGGGAACTTTCACTGGTAAAACGGGAATCTTCTTCCACATCACCTACAAAACAAAGCAAAAAAACACACCATGTAATAAAAATATGGTGACATAGATTGAGGAGCTTACCGGAAGCTGTGTTCACCGACACTCACCTGTTGTGGTGACAATTTGCCCAACCTCCGCAATCTCTCCTTCCTCCTCCTGCTCCTCTGTTTCTGCTTTTGGAAGTTGCCCTTCTTGGGAGGGGTGTGGTCCCTGGTGTCCTCATACTTGCTGAGTCTTCTCTCCCCTATGAGAATGGAAAAAAATAAAGAATTAGCACACAGAGGGCAGAATTAACAATATAAAACATTGTTTGGAAGTGTTGTACAATTGTTTATTTTGGCCGAGCTTCAAGGTCATAACATTATTGGGGACACTGTGTTCAGCTGGAATACTTACCTGCAGAACGATGTTTCCTACGAACGAATGAAACCATGAATTTGAAAGTGGACATTTTAAACTGCACAACATGAAATCAAAGCACATGGAGCAGGATGCAAGCAATAATAATCATATGAACACATGACAACTACTTACTTTTGTCAAGAGCACGCTTGATCCTTATGTACTGCTCGTGCTCCCTCAGTTTCAGGTCTGACCAGCGTTTTCTCAGTTGATCCTTGGATCGGTGTACCCCAAAATTCTTATGAAGACTCTTCACAACTTTATTCATGATCTTGGCCTTTCTGATATTTGAGTTTGGGTAAGGTCCATACTTCCCATCATAGTCGGTCCTGTTCAATATGTCCACCATCTCCAACATCTCTCCAAAAGACATATTTGAGGCCTTAAATCTTCTCTTCCTGGATCGGGACGTTTCAGGCTCCGGGCTTTCCTCACCCTCCTCCTCGTTAGTGGAACTATTATTAGTGCGCACCTGTGTTCTCTCCGCCATGTGCTCTCCCCACTGCACCGGAAGCGAAGGGGCGGGAATAGTCTAGAAAGAACGTCAGGGGCGGGCCGAGTTTCACGCATGTGCACTGTATATAAAACGCTACACGCGTGTGTCGTCCGTACGATCGGTGAACAGAGAGAGAAGCTGACGCGACGAACGTGCAAACGAAGGTAAAACGAAGGTAAAATTTAGAACTTGGTACATCACTAGGCTAAACTGCTTCTAGATTGAGGCCTGCATTAGTGGAGTTTAGACTGACATTAGGGTTTGTCTTGTGTTGTGTCTTGCAGACATTATGGGCGACATTATGGGCGGCTTCAACGACCATAGCTTCCTCCCTCTGTTCATCGATAAATACAGAGACATGCCCTTCCTGTGGCAAGCAACACACCCACTATATAGTAACAAACAAAAGAGGCAGGCAGCAATGTTGCAACTGGTTGAGTTTGTGAAGACGGTGGTCCCCAGGGCAGACGTCAACTATTTAAAAAAGAAAATTGGTAGCCTCAGGAGTAGATATATGAGGGAGAGGAGCAAGGTGCTGAAGTCCATGCAATCTGGAGCTTCAGCAGATGACGTTTATGTCCCCACCCTGTGGTATTATGACAGGATGCATTTTCTGGAATCCCTCTCTACTCTTCCTTCCACGCGTCCTTCTATGCTCCATTCCACACCCGATGAGTCTTCCGACGCCCAACCTGGGCCTTCCACTTAGGAAGAACTGGGGGAGCCCAGCTTGAGCCAGGTATAGTATTGTTGTACATATTTGTGGAGTAAAAATGAATGATGTTAACTTGATTTTTGCTCACTAATTGCTGAGTTTTGAAAGTGATTCACATATCAATAGACAGTAGTGGCCAAAACCTTTGGGACAAGAAAGAAAAATGTTGGGCACAGAATGATAGTCTTTTCTATTGGTTAACAATTGGCAACAGTGTTGATGTGAAAATTGTGTGTGTTTGATGAACCAAAAACTCAAACTATGTCCCTTTTTCATACACAGGAAGAACTCAGCTAGGAACAGGCGGGTGTGGAATGCAGCAACCAGGAGGTGGCTTTGGAAAGTGGCAGCCAGGAGGAGGCGGGGGTAAGCGGCAGCCAGGCGGTGGGCAGCCAAAGGAGCCTCACTGAATGCCAGGTCCCTCCCCTCCACCTTCCACGCCCTGAGTCGGCCCTGAGGCTGATTGGTGAGGCTTCTGTGGCCCTCCAAGCAAAACCCACCTACCAAGAGGCCTTTGCCGCCTTGGTTGCGTGCAAGCTTGATAAAATGGAGCAGGGGCAACAGCTCTTGTGTGAGGAGGTTATTATACACACCCTCAACAAGGGTCTGTTGGGCCAAATAACACAAGAAACACACTTGTGTGGTTTGGCCCATGCCCCTGCTCCTCCTCCTCCTCCTTCTGCCACACCTCCAGCACCACAGCCACAGCCTGGAAGGAAGCGTGGAAGGAAGACCAGAGAGTGATGACCTGGGTTCAGTCTGGTCTGACAGAAGATGCAGCCTGTTGTAGTACCACAGCCTGGGAACATAGATGTCATCTGCTGCTGTTCCGGGTTTCATGGACTTCAGGACCAGACTTCTCTCCCTCAGACATGTATTCCTCAGGCCACCAATTTTTGCATTTAAATAGTTGATGTGTGCCCTGGGGGCCAAAGGCTTCGCAAATCTCCCCAGTTTCAACATCGCTGCCTCCCTCTTTATCTGTTACTGACAACTAAATAAAGGTATTTTTTTTTTTTGAAGAAATACTTGCGTATGTGTTTTCCTTCCAAAAGGCCAGTTTATTTGTGAGCAGGCAGGTACATTTCCAAAAAACAAAGTGAAATGAATAACAAGGGGTACCAACACTAAACAACCTCCTGTAGATTAAAAAAGAAAAACAAAATATCAAAAATAGAATAATGTTGTTGTGGTAAGTTTACACACAAAAAAAAAACCAAAAAAAGGAGAAATGAGCAAACTGTCTTTAACCACTTAGGGTCCTTTCACACGGGGCGGATCAGTTCTGATCCGCCCCGTGGATATCCGTTTGCTCAGCGGGGATCACTCCATCGATCCCCGCTGAGCAGGGAGATGACAGGTCCGTCTCTGCATACTGCGCAGGGACGGACCTGTCACAGCGCCGCTCTCCCCTATGGGAGATCGGATGACGACGGACCGCAGTGCCCGTCGTCACCCGATCCGATCCGCAGACGGATGGAAAATAGCTTTTTCCTCCCTTACACTTTTTCGGATCGGAGCGGGTCGGATGTCAGCGGACATGTCAGCGCTGACATCCGACGCTCCATAGACCTCTATGGAGCACCCGTTCAGGTCCGCCTGAAAAACTGACAGGCGGGCCTGAACGGGACGTCAGTGTGAAAGGGGACCAGGCCTCTTTTTCAGACTTGGTGTTTACATGTTTAAAACAGCTTTTTTTGCTAGAAAATTACTTAGAACCCCCAAACATTTTATATTGTTTTTTTCTAACACCCTAGAGAATAAAATGGCGGTCATTGAAATACTTTTTTTCACACCGTATTTGCGCAGCGGTCTTACAAGCGCACTTTTTTTGGAAAAAATTCACTTTTTTGCATAAAAAAATAAGACAACAGTAAAATTAGCCCAAATTTTTTTTATATTGTAAAAGATAATGGTACGCCGAGTAAATTGATACCCAACATGTCACACTTCAAAATTCCCCCCCTCGTGGAATGGCGTCAAACTTTTAGCCTCAAAAATCTCCATAAGCGACATTTAAAAAATTCTACAGGTTGAATTTTTTGCGTTACAGAGGAGGTCTAGGGCTAGAATTATTGCTCTCGCTCTACCGATCGCGGCGATACCTCACATGTGTGGTTTGACCACCGTTTTCATATGCGGGTGCTACTCACGTATGCGCTCGCTTCTGTGCGCAAGCTCATCGTGACGGGGTGTTTTTAAAAAACTTTTTTTTTTCTTATTTATTTTAATTGATTTTATTTATTTGTACACTGTTTAAAAAAAAAAAATGGATCACTTTTATTCCTATTACAAGGAATGTAAACATCCCTTGTAATAGAAAAAAGCATGACAGGTCCTCTTAAATATGAGATCTGGGGTCAAAAAGTCCTCAGATCTCATATTTGGGCTAAAATGCAACAAAAAAAAAGAAAAAATTACATTTAAAAAAAAATATACCTTGAAGAGGTATGGGCGGAAGTGACGTTTTGACGTCACTTCCGCCCTCCTATGGTATAGAGACGAGTGGGGGCCATCTTAGCCTCACTTGTCTCTATGCCCAGCTAGGAAGAGGACCCGATCGCCTCCGCCGCTACCGACGGCTCCGGTAAGCTGCGGAAGGTGCAGGAGGGCAGCGGGAGGGGGGGTGGCACCTCTCCCGCTGCCGATAGCGGTGATCTCGCGGCAAATCCGCCGCAAAGACCACCGTTATCGTACAGCCGACCGTCGCCTGAAGAGATGGATATCTCGGTTGTGGCAGCAGCTGCTGCCATTACCGAGATATCCCTCTTCAAAAATAGGACGTACATCGTCGTGCGGCGGTCGGCAAGTGGTTAACCACTTGCTTACTGGGCACTTAAACCCCCCTCAGTCCCAGACCAATTTTCAGCTTTCAGTGCTCTCACATTTTGAATGACAATTACTCAGTCATGCAACACTGTAACCAAATGATTTTTTTGTCCTTTTCTTCATACCAATAGAGCTTTCTTTTGGTGGTATTTGATCACCTCTCGGTTTTTTATTTTCTGCGCTATAAATGAAAAAAGACCGAAAATTTTGAAAAAAAATGAATTTTTCTTAGTTTCTGTGACAAAATTTAGCAAATTAGCAATTTTTCTTCATAAATTTTGGCCACAATTTATACTACTACACATCTTTGGTAAAAATAACCCAAATTTTTGCATATTATATGATCTGTGTGAAATTTATAGAGTCTACAAGCTATGGTGCAAATCATAAAGATTTGCAAAAAAAGATCACATCTGATGTACTAAGGCCTATCTCCATTCTTGAGACCCTAACAAGCCAGGAAAGTACAAATGCCCCCCAAATGACCCCTTTTTGGAAAGTAGACATTCCAATGTATTTAGTAAGAGGCATGGTTAGTTATTTTAAGTTGTCATTTTTTCCCATAATTCTTTGCAAAATGACGATTTTTTTTTTTTTTTTTTTTCACAAAATTTTCATTGTAATAGCTTATTTCTCCCACACGGAATGTGCATACCACACATAACACCCCAAAATACATTCTTCTACTCCTCCTGAGTATAACGATACCAAATGTGTGAGACTTTTACACAGCCTGACCACATACAGAGGCCTAATTTTGAAGTAGCACCTTCAGGCATTCTAGGAGCATAAATTACACATTTCATTTCTCAACCACCTATTACAGTTTTGAAGGCCCTGGAACACCAGGGCAATGGAAACGTCCAGAAAATGACCCCATTTTGGAAAGCTAACACCCCAACGTATAATCTATGAGGCATAATGAGTCTTTTCAATGGTTCATTTTTTTCCAGAAGTTTTCGGAAAATGTGGAAAAAAATGAAAACGCATTTTTTTTTACACAAAGTTGTCCGTTTATAAGATATTTCCAACGCATAGCATTTACATAGCAAAAATAACACCCCAAAATACATTCTACTACTCCTCCTGAGTATAACGATACCAAATGTGTGAGACTTTTACACAGCCTGACCACATACAGAGGCCTAATTTTGAAGTAGCACCTTCAGGCATTCTAAGAGCATAAATTACACATTTCATTTCTCAATCACCTATTACAGTTTTGAAGGCCCTGGAACACCAGGGCAATGGAAACGTCCAGAAAATGACCCCATTTTGGAAAGCTAACACCCCAACGTATAATCTATGAGGCATAATGAGTCTTTTCAATGGTTCATTTTTTTCCAGAAGTTTTCGGAAAATGTGGAAAAAAATGAAAACGCATTTTTTTTTACACAAAGTTGTCCGTTTATAAGATATTTCCAACGCATAGCATTTACATAGCAAAAATAACACCCCAAAATACGTTCTACTACTCCTCCTGAGTATAACGATACCACATGTGTGAGACTTTTACACAGCCTGACCACATACAGAGGCCTAATTTTGAAGTAGCACCTTCAGGCATTCTAAGAGCATAAATTACACATTTCATTTCTCAATCACCTATTACAGTTTTGAAGGCCCTGGAACACCAGGGCAATGGAAACGTCCAGAAAATGACCCCATTTTGGAAAGCTAACACCCCAACGTATAATCTATGAGGCATAATGAGTCTTTTCAATGGTTCATTTTTTTCCAGAAGTTTTCGGAAAATGTGGAAAAAAATGAAAACGCATTTTTTTTTACACAAAGTTGTCCGTTTATAAGATATTTCCAACGCATAGCATTTACATAGCAAAAATAACACCCCAAAATACGTTCTACTACTCCTCCTGAGTATAACGATACCAAATGTGTGAGACTTTTACACAGCCTGACCACATACAGAGGCCTAATTTTGAAGTAGCACCTTCAGGCATTCTAGGAGCATAAATTACACATTTCATTTCTCAACCACCTATTACAGTTTTGAAGGCCCTGGAACACCAGGGCAATGGAAACGTCCAGAAAATGACCCCATTTTGGAAAGCTAACACCCCAACGTATAATCTATGAGGCATAATGAGTCTTTTCAATGGTTCATTTTTTTCCAGAAGTTTTCGGAAAATGTGGAAAAAAATGAAAACGCATTTTTTTTTACACAAAGTTGTCCGTTTATAAGATATTTCCAACGCATAGCATTTACATAGCAAAAATAACACCCCAAAATACGTTCTACTACTCCTCCTGAGTATAACGATACCACATGTGTGAGACTTTTACACAGCCTGACCAAATACAGAGGCGCAACATGCAAGAAACACCGTCGGCGTTCCAGGGACACATAGCCTGCACATACCAAGAATTACACCCCCAAATACATTATGCTGAGCAAAGGGTAAAGAAAAGATTACCTGTGGTTTTAGAAGCGCAGTTGTCCACAGGAGGATATCACTGGTCCAGGCAGCAGGCAGGGACTTGGTCAGCAACAGCGAACACAGTTTTTCAGGCAGCAGGCAGGGATACTGTCCATATTACAGTCCAGGGTTAGTGCAGAGATGTCAGCAGTGCCAAAAATATTGGTCCTGGTAGTAGGCAGGTCCTTGTGGTGTGGTCAGTGCGGCATGATGGCAGTAAGTCCTACAGGCAGCAGACAAAAGTAGAGCCTCGTTCAGGACAGAATGGGGATAGGGGTAGAGGCTTCTCCCTCCCAAATCTCTTTGAAGCCTCCGAGTCTCCAGACCCTAATCTAGGAATAAGAAAACAAAGAAAATTGTTTTCTTCTTCCAGAAAAACTATACTGGAGCCCCTCACATATGTGAGACCCCGTGTTGAATCCCACTAGTCCAGTTGCAGAATACAAGATCAGTCCAAGAGGCAGGCAAATATCGTGGTCAAACAGTCCAAGGTCAGTTCCAGATCAGGCAGAGATATATACAGAATCGTTAGACAGAAGCATGGTCGAATAACAGTCCAGGGTCAGTTCCAGATGAGGCAGAGGTATGTACAGAATCGTTAGGCAGAAGCGTGGTCGAATAACAGTCCAGGGTCAGTTCCAGATCAGGCAGCGGTATGTACAGAATCGGCAGGCATAAGAGTGGTCAAATAACAAGCCAGGGTCCGTTACAGAGCAGGCAGTGGCATAAGGGGTGTGAAGGTGTATGAAGGCAGGAACTGAGGATTATGTTTACCATACTTCACTAAAAATTTATTGAAGTATGGTAACGCCGAAAACAGTCGCCTATACAGAGGCCTGGTTGGGAAGGACATTGTGCACAATAATAAGATGTGTCTTTTCTGACTCCTGCTTTGGTACACACCTTACATCTTTTTTGGCGTCTTTTGCCTGCTGGTGTGGGGGGAATTTTATCCGGAAAGTGGCGCTCGGAGAGTCGACTTACAACGTCTGATCGGATATTTTCTGGTGGGCCGTTTGGGAAAATAAGGGCTGTGAAAACTTCCTCCTGGTAGCCAAAGAAACGTTTGGGGTTTTGGGTGGCGTTGCTGTAAATTACATATGAATTGTAAATGGCCAATTGAAAAAAATAAATTACTACTTTTTTGTACCAATGATATGTCCGTCTTGAGACCAGATATGGTTCCATCATTTGGTCGTTGAAGTCGACTCCTCCCATGAACAAATTATACTCTGAAATACATTTGGGTTTCTTTACGGGGCCATTCCTTCTGGGGATTTCTACGAAGGTATCGTTGTGGATAGAAGATAACATGTACACATCTCTTCTGTCCCTCCACTTCACTGCCAGAACCTCCTTGTTTCTTAGACTTGCGGTTTCTCCTTTCCGCAGCTTCTTGTTCACCAGACTTTGAGGAAAGCCCTTCCGGTTCTTTTTTACAGTGCCACATGCTGGCGTCTTCTTCCGGTGAAGGTTGTGGAACAGGGGCAGAGATGTGTAGAAGTTGTCTACATAGAGGTGGTAGCCTTTATCCAGTAGGGGGTATATGAGGTCCCAAACAATTTTTCCGCTGGATCCCAAATAATCCGGACAATTAGGGGGCTGTAGCTGGGTGTCCTTCCCTTCATACACCTTGAAGGAATATGTGTACCCTGTGGCTCGGTCACATAATTTGTAGACCTTCACCCCATAGCGGGCCCTTTTGCTGGGCATAAATTGCTTCATCCTAAGCCTGCCACTAAATTTAATAAGGGACTCATCCACACATATGTGTTGGTCCGGGGTAAACAATTTGGGGAATATTTCTGAAAAATAATTTAGTATTGGTCGAATTTTGTAAAGGCGGTCAAAATTTGGATCATTTCGTGGAAGGCATTGGGAATTGTCACTGAAATGTAAGAACCTCAGGATCATCTGATATCTGTGTCTGGGCATTACCGCGGAGAAGAGCGGTGAGTGGTGGAGGGGGTGGGTTGACCAGTAGGTACGTAATTGGTTTTTTTTGTTGAGTCCCATATTAAATGTGAGGCCTAAAAAAAGCTTGAACTCCTCCACCGTTAGGTCTCTCCATTCGTAGGGACGGGCATAATAGGAGGTTGGATTTTGAAAAATACATTGTTGTGCATACAGGTTGCACTGGGCCACAATTGACGCCAACATGTCCTCCGTAAAAATTAAATTAAAAAAATCGATGGGGCTAAAATTCTCCGTGTCCACCTGGACTCCTGGCTGGGCGGTGAAAGGGGGAACATTGGCCTCTCCTGAATTAGGAGGAAGCCACAAGGGGTTCTGAAGGGCATAGGGAAGGCCAGCATGGCTCCTAACCCTTTGGGGCTGAGATGACACCCCACTGGTACTTGGCCTTTCTTGCTGGGGCACTGCGGTGCTGGTGGACGGCATTGCGGTGCTGGTGGACGGCACTGCGGTGCTGGTGGACGGCACTGCCTCACTAGAACGCCTTCGCTTGATGGGCCGGATATCTTCCTCCTCGGATTCATCAGTCAGTGTTTCACTGCTGAGGACTGGCTCATAAGTTACGTCGGCTTCAGAATCCGAATCCGAAAAGGAATCGGAAGAGGAGAGCTCCCCGTTGCTCTCGTCGGCCGCGGAAATAATTTGGTACGCCTCCTCAGCGGAAAAGACGCGTTTAGCCATTGTAGCACTGATGGGCACTGATGAGGTGGCACAGATGGGCGTTTTTGAGGTGGCACAGATGGGCGCTTTTGAGGTGGCACAAATAGACACTGATGGGTCGGCACAGATGTGCACTGATTTATTGCACAGATGTGCAGATTTGTTGCACGGATGTGCACTGATGAGGCGGCAGATGGGCACTGCTGAGGCGGCAGATGGGCACTGCTGAGGCGGCACAGATGGGCACTGCTGAGGCGGCACAGATGGGCACTGCTGAGGCGGCACAGATGGGCACTGCTGAGGCGGCAGATGGGCACTGATGGGTCGGCACAGATGTGCACTGATTTATTGCACGGATGTGCACTGATTTATTGCACGGATGTGCACTGCTGAGGTGGCAGATGGGCACTGCTGAGGCGGCAGATGGGCACTGCTGAGGCGGCAGATGGGCACTGCTGAGGCGGCAGAGATGGGCACTGCTGAGTCGGCACAGATGGGCACTGCTGAGTCAGCAGATGGGCACTGATAGGTCGGCACAGATGTGCACTGATTTATTGCACGGATGTGCACTGATAAGGCAGCAGATGGGCACAGATGGGCACTGCTTAGGCGGCACAGATGGGCACTGCTTAGGCGGCACAGATGGGCACTGCTGAGGCGGCACAGATGGGCACTGCTTAGGCGGCACAGATGGGCACTGCTGAGGCACAGATGGGCACCGATTGGTACAGATGGGCACCGATTGGCACTGGCTGGCACTGGCTGGCACTGGTGGGCACTGGCGGGCACTGGCGGGCACTGGCGGGCACTGGCGGGGCACTGGCGGGCACTGGCGGTGCACAGATGGAGCACTGGCGGTGCACAGGTGGGCACAGGTGGGCACAGGCGGGTACAGGCGGGCACAGGTGGGCACAGGTGGGCACAGGTGGGCACAGGTGGGCACTGGCAGGGTAGATCTGGGCACTGGCAGGGCACTGGCAGGGTAGATCTGGGCACTGTCAGGGCACTGGCAGGGTAGATCTGGGCACAGGTGGGGTTTTTATCCGTTTACTGACAATTTTACACTCACAAGGCACATTCGGTCTCCTTACACGCTATCGCTGTGTGAGGAGACACGTTTGGCAATGGGTGATGATCTCATTTGTTTACATTTGAGATCATCACCCATTGGAGGAGGCGATCGCGCTGTAAAGGCCGCTGTGATTGGCCGTTTACAGCGATCTGTAATTGGCTGTGTCCAGCGGACACGGCCAACACAGATTTTCCCCGATGCACGCTCCCGGGAGCGCGCGGGGAACTCTTAAAGGGGACGACGTCAATAGACGTAGTCCTGAAAATTGAGATCCGCGCTATACACGTCATTTTACTATAGCGCGGATCTCAAGTGGTTAAAGGAGATTTTTAGGAAATCCAAAAAAAAAAAAAACATCCAAAAAAGAATAAACAAAATCTAAAATTGTGTAGATGTGATGCAAACTAAAATTGTATCGCTGAAATGGTTAAAAAAGAGTAATGAAATACGTTCGGGAGAAGTGTGTATGACTATGAGCATCAAAAGAAGTTCATTCTTGCAGCATTGTAAAGAACAAGAGAATGCTCTTCATGAAAGAATTTTTAACATTACAGCGTGACGAATGTGTTATATCGCTTACGCGCAGTAGTTTTACATGAACGAGTGCTTCCGTGTCGGAATTTGAATGTGAGCATGCGTGGCACCTTGTCCATCGTAGTATGCTACACATGATCGGAGTATGTCCGATCGGACCAGTTTGTCGGAAAATATTTCCAGTAAGTTGGAAAATTGGGTCCGACGGATATTCTGACGGAAACAGTCCGATGCATACCACACACAGTCGGATTATCTGACAAAACGGTCCAATGGGACACATTCCGTCGGAATCTCCGACCGTGTGTACAAGGGCTTAGAATGTGCCTTGTGTCTTGTATGCTGTAAAACCACAACTCACTGTAGGTTTAAATGGTTTGTATCTGTTTTTTTTTTTTTTTGGTTGTGTATCTGTGGTGTTGGTGGGACTACAGGTGAAAGCTAGCTTTTAAACAGCTTTATCTGTGTCTTTGTGGGTGTTATCTATCTGTTCGTCTGTGTCTATTGTCTAAGCAACTGGTTGAGCAACTTTAGTGTGGGTAGGCTAATTAGTATATCAATGGAAGCCATTGAAGGTTTCATTAGCAAGCATGGTGGTATTAGATCTCAATCTACACAAGACAGTGATCTAACACAACAATTTAGTGAACTTTTGAGACAATGTAATACACATAACGATCTCATAAGTAATAAGTAAAAAAAAGGCAGGAAACAGAGAATGGCCAATGCCTTATGCATGCTAATGAGAATGAAAGAAATTGCGGAACAAAAAGAATTAGAATGGTTTGCTGAAAGAAAACAAGTAATGGAACAGGTAAGAAATATATTAATGGGGATTGAAAAGGCTGATGCAAATGCTCGTAATCGGATTGAACAATTAGTGACTGAGAAATGTGTATTGCAACAGAGATTAGATGAATTAGAACAAACGTGTAAATTAAGAGAAAGTTGCATTGCCTCTTTGAATCAAAGGGAGGCTGAGAATTTGCAGGTTATCACACTGCTTAAGGAAGAATTACAGGGTGCACAAGCAGCCATAATGGAGTTATCCTCCAAGCATGCAATAGCCAAATGTGCAATGGTGGAGATACCCTCCGTGCATGCTCAGTATACGGAAAAGATAGAAGGGGAACATGAAGAAAACCCGTATGCTATTATCACTGCAAATTATATTACTGTGATGGGAATCAATGTGGAAGAGGTAAATAAAGGTGCGATAACTGCACTTGAAATTAATTCAGGAGTTGAAACAATGGAAATTTCAGATGATTCCTCAGACGATGAAAGTGTAAAGTCTGTTCATTCCAATCACAGTAATATTATCCAGCAATGTGGGTTTCCAGCGCCATATGCTCAAAGAAGGGCCTATGCAGGGAAACCAGAGCTAAAAAAAAATTTGTGTAAAGGGGGGGGGGGGGGGGGGGGGGTCACATCGCAAAATATTGTTGGGCTGCGGATAATATCAAAAGGAGATCCAAGGCATTATGTGTGTTATTCAGCCAGGCGGTGTAGCAATCCAAAGCATGGAACCCATAGTAATCAAACCCATTTCCCATGTAAGACCCAAATGTGGAGTCTACAAACTGAAAAGCAATATGTAGGACAGTTGCGTAAAGTCAAAATGGAGGTAGCCGCATGGTTATTCAAATATAGCGCTGGGGGAAACAATGTTAGCAGAACTTAGTGAGCTTCAGGCATGGTAAGAATATTCTGGTCAATGTTTCCCTGCTATGAAAAAGGTTTGATGTGAGTTTCAGGTTCAGAATATAATAGAGGACCTTGATATATTTTTTTTGTATTTTCAAGGATAAACCTCTGAATTGGTATTGTGTTTTTTTTGTGATTAAAACATGTTTCTGTTATGAGTATTGCTTTTTTTTGTTTCTTTACTCTTCTCTTATTTTCAATTTTTGTAAACTTTTCCTGAGTAATATCCAGTATTGCTGCTTAATATATGTATATGTTGGATACTAACATTTGCGTTTGTTTGTAGGTCTGTCAAAATGAGAACAACAGTGGGAAAATATAGCAGAACAGGGGTTAGGTTATTGTAAATGCATAATCAATTATCTCATGGTACCATGAGCTCATTACAAATGAAGCTACAATGTTGTGATGAGATACATATGCTTTATTTGTTTTTGTTTTTTGTTTTCCCCATTAACTAATTGTATTTCAGATCAGAATGAGCACTCTTCTCAGGAGAAAAGTCCATGGGTGTTGTTAACTAAAAGTTGAGTGTTTGTCATTGTTTTATGGTGGTTGGCTTGTCATGTTGTTTGTGTGATAATGGCCAGATTTTTAATTTTTTTTTCTACATTTGTTTTTTGTGATATTTGTTTAGTCATCTATTTTATTTTTATTTTTGTTCAGGTGGAAAAATTAGTATGTTTAGTCCACCTGAAAGTGCTCTCAGTTAGAAGCTGGAGACCATTCTAGCCGCTGGAGCTTTGTGTTTTTTTCTTTGTTTTATTTTCATTCAGGTGGAAAAGAGTTTCAAAAGGTTTAGGCTTTGGCCACCTGAAAGGGGGTAGTGCATACATCGTAAAGATACGGATAAATGCATTGTCTTTTTAGCTTGTAAAATTTGAAGTTTTTGAGAAGCAACACTGACGTTCGTTTTTTAAACATTTTCGATCATACTATGGGGATCCATTTTACAGTGGGTTCAGCCTAAAGAGGTCATGGTTGTTTGGATAGTTTGGTCAGAGTTGCAGAAGCCAGGAATACTAAGGTCCTGGGTTCCAAGGAGGGAACTATAAATAAACATGGTAAACGAGCGGATATTATGGATAAGAATTTGATGCCGCTCTTGTTTTTCACTTCCAGAATCCTGGTGGAGCGAGATTGGAGAGGTTTCTGGTACATGGATGACAGATGATCATCTGGTTGGCAGTTTGTCTGTGCCACACCACACCACACCACACCACAAATGTGTTCTGATAAGCATCAGGAGCGAAAAAAAGAACTGAAAGATTCAGATTAATACTTGTTTTTTTCGTATGGACAATTTGGTGCTAATGCTGAATCTGAAAGACTGCCTAGCAAGAGAACTTGTGAAATATTTTTGCTGGAGTCTCTCCTGATGAATGCAAACATGTTATTAATACATGTGCAATGGGTTGGAGGTTGGGGAAGAATTATAACACATCCAATCCGTCAGAACATGAAAATGTAAAATATGTGTTTTTTTTGTTGGAAAGAGGAATTGAAAGAAGAAAGGTTTTAATGTATGACATGTATTGATGTAACTGAGTTAATGTGGTGCAGGTATCCAGGAGGCAGGTTGGCACTTATGCATAATAAGGTAGCTGTTGGCCAGACTAAAGGGAGCCAGGTGACACATCAAGGGGGTGAAAACTTCCTCGTAGGGGTGGTGTCTCAATCCTAGCAGTCCTAGAGAGAAGCTTTCGGTTACTGGACATGTGGGACACCATAACTAGACATGGGGAAGATATGCCTGGTTGGTGTCTCACCTGAGAGGTCGAAACCCTGCACAGATAATGCCAGTGAATACACACAGGAGCATGCTCCGTTAAAATAAAGGGAACAAACGCTGGCTACCAGGGTACCGTATGTCTTCACCACATGGCGCTGCAACATCTCATGGTAGTTGATAAAAACCTATCACCCTATATGTGCTGAGTATACACTGAATCAAGTGCGGTCATTGTACCAGTGACTTATTCCCAGAGATGTGCGAACACAGAATGCGGTCCATGCAGGATGCTTATTTCTGAGGAGTAACCCGAAAGAGGAGGGATATATTCAGCACTATATTGGGGGGGAATAATAGCTGGGATGGGTGTTGTTAATGGAGTGGACATCGGCCTCCTGAGGAACAAACTCACAGCCATAGCTTCAGAGAAGGAGCGTGACTTTGTTACCCAGAGAGATTGGTGGCGTCCTTGATAACATTCAACTAAGTCACAGAAACACCCAGGGTAGAGTGGCTCCGGATTTTGTCAACCATGTTGAGAGGTTGGTAGAGAGTGTGATGGTACAGGACAGAAATATGTCATTGGCTCTGGCGTGCACGCCGTGGCAGTCAGAAATATCAGCCAACATCAAGCTGATTGTACCGTCTCTGTATGAGGGGCAGTGGCCTGATGAGTTAGCATCACCGCTCAGTAAGATTTTGCCAAAACACGTCACTTAAACTAATCCAAAGTAGTGGCCAAATGCCTGGATGAGCTGTACTAATTTGGATTGTGAAAGGTGTTATGCTGTATGTTCCCATATACAGAAGTGCAGACTCAGGCCGCGTACACACGCGGGGACTGTTCGCCCAACTTTGTCCGTCAAACAGTTTCGGCAAACAGTCCGCTCAAAATTAGCATGGACGGACATGGCCACACACGACGGACGAACAGTTTGCTGAAACCGTGCGCAATGACGTGAACGGCACGTACGACGGGACGAAAAATACGACGTCCTATACACTGCATTATAACTTTCGGCGTGAAAATCCTTTCTGAGCATGCGCGCAACTTTGTTTGACGAACAAGCCTACACACGCGGGGACTGTCCGCTGAAACAAGGTTTCAGCGGACAGTTTTTCGGAATTTCCGAAAAACCTTGTTCAGCGGACTGTTCGCTGAAACTGTCCGCTGAAAGCCCACACACGAGCGGACTGTCCGCTGAAACTTGGTTTCAGCGGACAGTTTCAGCGAACAGTCCCCGCGTGTGTACGCGGCCTCAGTCTGTATATTTGGTGGCATCAATGGGCTTACTGACTGGGGATTCTATCTTGTTGCATTTGAGGCTACATCACACATGTGATCAGAGAAGATGGAAGCTGGAGGAAGGTTAATATTTCCCTCTGTTGGAAGCATGACCATGATGTCCTTTGTAGGCCAGGTCAATACATGGGGATGAACGAATAATGTTAAGAAGTTATTTCTCTCTGTGTTCTGGATGGAGAGATCAGTGCTGGAAAGGAAGCACCCAGGTATTATTTGGGACATAGGTGAGTTTGTTTCTTTGTCCTAAAGAATACCGGTGTAGCATTAGTCAT
This sequence comes from Lithobates pipiens, assembly GCF_037356315.1. Lineage (NCBI taxonomy): Eukaryota > Metazoa > Chordata > Amphibia > Anura > Ranidae > Lithobates > Lithobates pipiens. The sequence continues at coordinate 147,247,197 of NW_027507791.1, forward strand.
GGAACTAGAGGGTTCCTTGAATCTAACCATAGATAGAGGTGCATGGTATACCCTCGGCATGATCTCTGAAATCCAGGCACTGGGGTGGAATTGTGTGGGTTTTTTTGTTGTTGTAGATTTGTATGTATGGTTAAACTCTATATTTATATAGAAGGGTCTCCCATTTGTCTATGTAAGTTGAGGGACGATTTGACGGTAAGGTCTCTGTGTACGAGTTAGAGACTTTGCTGCCAAGTCAGAGCCCTGCAACACCGCTGTGAGCAAGTTTGCCGAAGCCCGACCCATATTTGCAGTAAAAGATTATAGGAGGTTGGGAGCGGGGTGCATAATGGGAGGGGACACACATGTATGTATATATTATGGTAATAAGTGGATTTATGTTATGGTATAGTGTGACCTATGTGTATTGTAGGCTAGTAATATGGGCAAGAAAGGCCCTCATCGAAACTCGGTAGTTGAGAGCTGGGTAACGTGTTGCTCTGAATGTATGCTGGTGAATGGTGAGTGAATGGACATCCCTTGCCTGTAGTGCATCCCGTCCTGAACATACCGGAAAGGAGAAGATACCAAAGATACAGAAGGGTGACAGAGAAGCTGTCGCTGAAGAAGCATGGTGGTGCGTCACTCAGTAGCAAAGCGGCACGTGTTGGGAAGCACAACGCGGTAAGACCATTATGGACTGTTCCATGGGAGCTGTCTCTGGAGCACATGTTGAAAACCATCACATGTTACACAAGTTAAGGACTGTGCCACAGGTACTGGTTCGGAGACACATGTTGGGGAGCGACACGCATTGAAACAGTTATGGACTGTTCGATAGGAGTCGTGTCTGAAGGAGGGTGGTATGCGCCTTTTAGGTGCAAAGCTGCATATGTTGGAATTGAATATGAGTTAATGTTATATTTCTAAAGTTTCTACACATGTTTGTACAACCGGCTCAGCCATATTGACTTTTGCAGTCCCACAAGTTTAAAAGGTATAGAGGAATGTGACACCAAATAGAATCTGCATAGCAGAGGAGTTATCTTCAGCCCACCTGGTATGCACAGAGCTTCAAATAGATTGATGACAATGATGGCTCCGATTTGTCTGTGAGGACAAAAGATGGACCTAATGAGCGGGAAGGGCATCCAAGATCGAAGCACAAGATGTGAACCCAGTCGGAGCAGTTGCAATTCATGGACAAACACTGCCCCCCAGAGGCCAATTGTGGCAGGACGGTCAGAGTGTATTTCATTCATTCATTCATTCACAGGCAAATGGGGGTGGGCAGTAGGATGCGGTTTGGATGGTGTGTGTTTGTCAAAAAGAGAATGATTGAAGAGAGCTGCCTCTCACTCCACCATGAGGACAGCCACGAGGACCTGCTAAGTATTGCTTGCATTGTATTCTGATTGTATGCTATGTACTCTTGTAATTTCTATGGATACCTTATGTAAGCTTTCTTATTTCCTTGGGAAATAAATGAGATTTGATTGAGCTTAGACCGTGTATTTGGTTTCATAGCTAACTTTGTGGTATTGTGATATTAACGATAGCATGTGCTCAGAGTATAGATAGACTAACTAATCTATAGGGACTAGACAAATTAATACATAGCTGATAATAATAGTTCATATTGATCAGATAATTCACGTCTCGAGTATTACCTCTATTAGCCCTTGTACACACGGTCGGAGATTCCGACGGAATGTGACCTATCAGACCGTTTTGTCGGATATTCCGACTGTGTGTGGTCTGCATTGGACTGTTTCCGTCGGAATATCCGACGGACCAACTTTTCCAACTTGCCGGTAAAATTTTCCGACAAAATGCTCCAAGGATCAACTGAGAAAACGCTGGTCAGACCTGAAACTGAAGGAGCACAATCAGTACAGAAGGATCAAGCATGTTCTTCAAAAAAGTAAGTAGTTGTCGTGTGTTCATATGATTATTCTTGCTTGTATACATGCTCCATGTGCTTTGATTTCATGTTGTGCAGTTTAAAATGGCCACTTTCAAGTTCATGGTTTCATTCGCTTGTAAGAAACATTATTCTGCAGGTAAATATTCCAGCTTTAGAAAGTGTCCACAATAATGTTCTCACCTTTGAACTCGGCCAAAAAAGACAATTGTACAACACTTCCAAGCAATGTTTCATATTCCTATTTCTGCCCTCTGTGTGCTAAGTATTCCTTTTTTACATTCTCATAGGGGAGAGAACACTCGGGAAGTCTGAGGACACCAGGGACCCCACCCCTCCCAAAGAAGGGCGAAATTCCAACACCAGAAGCAGAGGAGCAGGAGGAGGAGGAGGAAGGAGAGATCGTTGAAGTTGTATAAAATTGTCACCACAACAGGTGAGTGTCGGAGACCACAGCTTCCATTAAGCTCATCAATGTATGTCGGCATATTTATAATACATGGTGTGTTTTTTTGCTTTTTTTTGTAGGTGATGTGGAAGAAGAATCACATTTTACCAGTGAAAGTGCCCAGATCCTGATTGGGGAGATAATGGGGTGCAATCTGGATTTAGAAAATATACAGCAAAACATCAATGATGTTAAAAATAAAATGAAGAACATCATTGATGTTTTGGGGAGAGTGTGAAACACCCCAAACTAGCTAGGGTTTTATTTTTTTGTTTTTAAACAACAACTTTTGACTTTTACAAAAAGCCAAATTTGGAAGATGCACAGAGTGTGTCAACATGCGTTATCTCCCATCATGTACGTGTTTTGTGTAAAGTGGTTGAGTTGAAAGGGTTGCAGCCCCAAAACATGTACATTGATCCCCAATGATGGGAGATAGCACATGTTGACACACTGTGTGCATCTTCCAATTTTGGCTTTTCCAGGGGTGACACACCATGTGATGAAGGCAATATCAGTCCAGTTTGTTCATACTCATGTCTGATATTGTCTTCACTTTTCAAAGTTGAACTTTGTAAGTTCCTGTGTTCTGTATGTTACGCTTTGATACATGCCTGTTTACACAAAAACACCAAGTTACCCAAAAATGACATTAAATAATGTTTTTGATACACCCAATATGTTGGTTTGTTGTAAAACCCTTTTCTAAACGCACATGTGAATCTGCTTTGATTATAAAGTGAAATTATCAACAATGTGTGGTTTCCCTTTTCAATGCGCAAAAGCAGTATTTGGAGTAAAATTGTTGTTTTCGGTGACAATGGGTGTTATTTACTAAAGGCAACTCCACTTTGCACTCCAAGTGCAGTTTCAGGTGCACTTTTGCAGTGCACTTGTAATGGATGTGCCTTTAGTAAATAACACCCACAGTGATGTGTTAATTTTCACAATCATGCCATTTTCCTGACCCCACATATTTCTGCCATGGTGCTGAAAATGAGCAAGATTTTGGTCAGTAATGCACTACATACATTAGTTAACAAAAACAAGGTGTGTGTGTGTAGCAGACCCATAACATAATAAGATTATCTGAAGAAGAGACTGTCCCCTCATCTCGCTCAGAACTTGGGTTTGCACTGTTGTAGAAAAAGGCACAACAACAAAAAACAAAAATTTACCTAGGAGACACCTAAAACCAAGCCAAGCAGTAAATGAAAACAAAGATTATTGGAGTTTCAAAGAAAAATGTATTACAAAAATGCCGCTCAGACATTGTCTGACATATCAATGGCCCCCCTACCCACAAAGTACTCCATATATTGGGTTCAGACCTCACGGGCGTTTTGGGGGGGGGGGGGGGGGCAAGCCAGGACGAGCAGCTTCAAAGCCCATGAGGTTCTCATTTTCAAGCAAGTCTGCATCTTGGCCAACTGAGACCGCATAGTTTGCTGAATGTCTTTTTAAGAAATTGCGCAGAACACAGCAGGCAAGCACTATGTGATTTATTTTATATTCCGCCATGTGGATAGGCGTTAAAAAAAGGCGGAACCGGCTGGCCAGTATTCCAAAAGTGTTCTCCACCACTCTTCTGGCTCTGGCCAGCCGGAAATTAAAAATCCTCTGGTCGGGGGTGAGGGTCCTCATCGGGAAAGGCCGCATCAGAAGGTTTTCCAGGGCAAACGCCTCATCCGCGACGAAGACGAACGGGAGTCCTTCCTGATTCTCCTCTGGGGGTGGCAAGCCCAGACTGCCACTCTGGAGATGCCAGTAGAATTCCGTCCGTGCGAACACTCCACCATCCGACATCCGACCATTTTGCCCCACGTCCACATACAAGAAGTAATAGATCGCAGACACCACTGCCAACATCACGATACTATTAAACCCCTTGTAGTTAAAAAAGTACGACCCTGAGTTGGGGGGTGGGACGATGCGGACATGTTTCCCATCAAATGCACCTCCACAATTGGGAAAGTCCCAAAGACTGGAAAAGTGGGAGGCCACAGTCTGCCATTCCTCTGGCGTTGAAGGAAACTGTGGAGTGAAACAAGACAAAAAATTACTAATTTTGCAAATCAACATTGCAAGCAGAATAGACACCAACATTTTTGGCCAAGATAAGTATATGAGTATTTAAAGCCTTAAGTATAAGGTCCCCTTATCAGAGTCATCACCCCCCCATCTCTCCCCCACCCCTATCCCCCCCATCTGATGGGCCCTTGCTAAAAATGAGGGGGGGATGTTCTGGACAGTTAATCCTCTCCACTTGATTGAGAGCTGAATGCCTAAATAATGTGTGATACTTTGGGAAGCCCCTCCTTACTTACACTATTGGCAGCCCACCGGACAGGTAAGAAGTGTCATAATACCAAAAATTTTAAAAAATGGAAGCACATTTTGACATTCTGCTATTACATATTAAGATAATAATAGGGGGAAAAAAATTATAGCATTTGAAAGTATTGAGGCAGGCCCTTGCACTACATGCTTTGGTGAACTCGTCCATAAATGTGAACATCAAAAAGGTAGGTAGAGTGTGTATTGGGTTTGGTAAAATCAGCAGATAGAGGATTGCTATCAGCTGACCTAGCAGTTGGGGGGAGGGGGTTCCTAATGAGTTTGGCATAACCAAAAAAAAAAAAAGTCACACACATAACATTTGTAAACATTTTAGGGGGTGTTTAGGGGAAAGCAATACTATGGAGTTGACAAAAGACATTGGTAAGTGACTAGACTATAGTTTTATGGGCCAAGAAGAGCATGGTGGGGAAGTTAGTGAGGCAAATACGCATGAGGACAAAGGGGCAGAGCATATGAATTAGAGCATATTGCAATCATGGTAATTAGGAGGAAAGAAATGCAAGACATTAGCAATCATTAAATACATATAAGAATGTGATGTTAAAGGATAAAACTTGCCTTCATATAGTCCTTCTGCAGGACCTGAATGATGGCAGAACAGGTGTCTGGAATAATGATTCCCAGAGCCTGGGGGGAGATGCCTGTGGAGAACTTGAGGTCCTGAAGGCTTCTCCCTGTTGCCAAGTAGCGCAACGTGGTGATGAGCCTCTGCTCTGGAGTGATGGCTTGCTGCATGCAGGTATCCTGCCTGGTGATATAAGGGGACAGCAAAGCCAGCAGACGGTGAAAAACGCGTCCGTCATCGGGAGATAATTCCTGAAATCATCAGGATTATTCTCCCAGATCTCATGGAGCAAAGGCATATGCGAGAACTGATCACGCTGGCGCAACCAATTCTTGGTCCACAAACGCCTCCCCTCCCTGTTCATGGACCGGGCTTGTGTCAAAGTAAGAACCCCAACACGAAGCTCCTGCACAGCACAAACTCTACGACGAGTACGTACACGAAACATGGTTTGAAAACGGTTGGCTGGTCAGAACGGACAACAGAAAGCACGGATAAACAGCAATGCCTGAAAGAACAACCTGAATAGCAGAAACAAGCAGACAATAAGCAATGCAAATCAAAGCGTACTATACCAAGATATAGTCCACAATGAGAAACTAATGCTTACTGACTACACGCACTGATTATCAGATACACAAAGACAAGCAGAAACTGAAGAGCAGTACTGAACTGAAGCACAAATCTGAAAAGCGCGAATCGTCTCTCACCAAACTTCTACTAACATGCGATAGACACGAGATCAGCAGAAGGAGCCCAAAGGGTGCCGGACGTGGTGCTGAACTTCATTTTTCTAGTGCCGCCGTACGCGGCTTACGTCACCACGTTCTTGGCAACCAGAAATTCCGACAACTTAGTCCGACCGTGTGTATGCAACATCACTTCCGGACCTCTTCCGGAATTATTCCGTTGGAATAACTCAGACGGATTTGGTTGTTGGAATCTCCGACCGTGTGTACAAGGGCTTAGAGGTATGTCTGGTTCTGCTCCGCTTCCCCAGCGATTTGGGGGCGATCCAGTTCAATGCAGAGGGTTTCTCAATCGGGTTGAGATATACTTCGAAATGCTGCCCCAGGCGTTTCCCACGGACAGAAGCAAAGTAGGTTTCGTGATATCGATGCGCTTTTACAACTAACTGGTGTCTAAAACACACCTTTAATCAGGCGTGGCATATAACTATTAAAATTTAAAGATTAATAAGATTCCTGTGGTTTTCTCTCTTTTTCTTTCTACCTTCTCCCTCTTTCTCATTTGGAGCTTTTGGGTTAAGGTTGAATATATTAGCAATCAAGATGGTATAAACACTTCGTGTTTTTTAGCATATTTTGTTTAGTTTTGATAATATAATGATTCTTCAACAATAAATATATGTAATAAGTAAATATTGTTTTTTCCCCTCTCCCTCCCCCCCTTTTTCCCTTTTTTTTTTTCCTTCCCAGTATGGCAGCATTTTGTGGGAGTGCCTGGGAGGGCCTCATGACAAAAGTTCATGCTTCTAGAAAAGACGCTAATATCACAGACGCTGAATTAGACCGCTCTTTTATGAGATTACAACGCCTTCTAGAATGAAAAGTTAGGACGTATTGGCATAAAACTTATTTCGAAAAATATTCTGAACACCAGGTTGTCCCCGGGGTTTAAGAATTCAGATTTTCCCCAATATGAACAAAATTAGTGACTCTTTGAAAAACTCTTGGGAGGACAACCTCCAATGTTGCTCTTTTCAAATGATTTCACTGGTAGTGAAGCAATATGAAATAGAGCTGGAACAACTTGATCTCCAAATTACCTCTTGGTATGATGATAACAGCATTGTGGAAAATCCATTACGTTTTATGCAACATGAAAATAACCTACGTACGTATCTTGAGCAGTACACTCGGGAAATCATTAATGTTAAGAAAGGTAAGTTCCTCCGGGATAAATTAGCTTACGAGAATCATTTTGCCTATAAATGGCAAAGTACAAATAAGACCACCTCCAATAGAAGACCACCCACTCCAAATGCACCCCAGACAGAATTTAACATCCCTAATGTTGTTTCTTTTTCTTCCAGTACCTCTACGTCCTACAGGGATCTAACTCAAGAGAGGATTCCCAAGAAGAGAAAGGGAGACCGTTTGGACACGTCCACAACCTCTTTACCCAGAACCACGGTAATGGCACACTAATCCACTGCGGCTTATTCCAAATTACACAGAACACAGGCCTCCACTCCCATGTCTTCAGTTAATTCACGCCCGAGCACATCAGTAGAACCTCCAACACACCTCGCACCGGACACCCCAGCACCAGTTTCACATCCCTTAAACACTCACCTCGGATCCCTAGTTCGGACAGTAAGTGAACCTACACTTTCCTCCATGTTCCCTTCTAATTCACAATCCACGATGCTCGTATTGCACCTATTTTTTTAGTCCAAACTCCGGAACACAAATCATACCCACCCTCACCATCCCAACAACAAATGCACAAGATTTAAAGGCGGTGAACCTGTCCTAGGTCTCTCTGACTAGGGAACAGATTGAGATACTTAAATTAGGTCTTACGTTCTGCCCATCAGCAAATTTGGATAAATTTCAATTTGTCAAAGACAAACATCTCTTTGCTAGACAGCTTTTGTTTAAGGTAATGTATGACAAACCCCAGGAAAACAACAACTCTGACTTTCCACCAATGGAACTTTCATCCAGTGAACTTCAGGCCATGGATGACCTGATGTCACTGTGGGATGAAGGACACACTGGAGATGAACAGTCATCTGAATTTAACACACCTCAGGTTTCGGTACCGGGAGTGTCTTCCCCCCCCCCCCCCCCCAGCATCATTCAAATTGAAATCAAAATCCTTTCCCTTGCTACAAAGTAACACCAACATTTGGGCCTTTGTGAGTCAAATTACCTCTGAAATCAGGAACCTTGAACCTGATGAAAAGGAGCCTTACAATCTTTCTCGTGAACATCGTCTCGCTTTTCAAACTCTCCAGAATAATTTGGATTTGATAATAAAACCCGCCGATAAGGGGGGCAACGTCTGTATTATGGATGCCCTGGCATATAAAAATATGTGCCTCGACATCCTGACTAACAGAAATTGGTACCACCCCATTTCCAAACTATTAATTGATAACTTTAGTACCAAATATTATCAACTTATTTTCAAAGCCTATCGGCAGGGTATCATTGATTTAAACACCTGGAAATATCTCAATGTAAAAAATCCGAAAATCCCTACCTTTTACTCACTGACAAAACTGCATAAATCACTTGTCAACCCCCCGGGCCGACCCATAGTGTCGGGATGCCAAGGATTAACTGAAAATGCCAGTGCATTAGTGGATAAACATCTATTTCCACATGTACTGTCCCTACCTTCTTATGTCAAGGACACTATCGATTTGCTACGAATATTGGATGGTAAACAGCTCCCTTTAAACAGCTGGCTAGTAGCCTTAGATGTGGAATGCCTCTATAATTCCATCCCACATAACAAAGGCATTCAAGTTATTCAGTCGTTTTTGAGTGAAAGAGGTTCGTCCTCTGAAACATATGGCGAGTTTGTTCTCCAGCTTCTGGAGTTCATTCTCGCCCATAATGTTTTCATGTTTCACCGTTCCCACTACCTCCAGGTACAGGGTGTAGCTATGGGCACCAAGTGTGCCCCTTCCTACGCCAACCTGTACCTGGGGGGGTGGGAAAGAGAAATTTTTGCAAGCGATCAATCCCAGGATTTGACTAAATTTATCCTGGGTTGGCATTGCTACATTGATGATGTCCTGATCCTTTGGACTGGCACTTGTGAGGAATTGAAAGAGTTCTTTAACTGATTAGCTATTAATAATTTTAATTTAAACTTCACAATGGAGTATAGTCAGACTCAAGTCAACTTTCTTGATTTATGCATTAAGGTAGACGATAAGGGAACGATCAGTTCGTCTCTATACCGTAAACCCTCATCTGGTAACACCATTTTGCACGCCACAAGTGCACACCCCCAACCATTACTGAAAAGTATCCCATATAGCCAATATTTACGTCTTCGTCGAAATTGCACCGAAGATCAGGACTTTCAACAGGCAGCAAGAGATCTGTTTACCAGACTAAATCAGCGGGGTTATAGCAAATTATTGCTCAAACGCACCTTCAACAGAGTGACTAAACTTAACAGAAATTATTTAATTTATCCTAAACCAAAATCCACTACCAACTCACCAATACGTATAATTACCCAATATTCTCGGCAGCATAATCAGATGAAGGAAATTCTTACTAAATATTGGCCTTTACTTCTGGCCGACCAAACGATTCAAAAATATATAAAACCATATCCCCAACTTACCTATCGAAGATCACAATCCATGAAAGACAGATTGGTAACTAGTCATTTTGACACGCGGCAACTCACCAAATCTAAATGCAAGGGTACGTACTCCTGCGGCCACTGTGACGTATGATGCTTTGTTTCTAATTCTTCAAATACCACATTACCGAATGGTTCTTGCCACACTATTAAACACAATGTAACATGTAAAACGGTAGGAGTAGTCTACTTTGCAGGCTGCTCCTGCGGCTGTTTTTACATTGGAAAAACCAAACGTCCATTTTTTAAACAGATCAGAGATCACATGTCACCACTTTTCAAATGTTTATGCACTACAGCTCTGAACAGACACATAGGTCATTTTCACAACTTTGACCCCAACGTTGTGTGCTTTTCTGCCCTTGAACACGTACCCCCTCATGTTCGAGGGGGTGAAATTGACACCCGTCTTTTACAACTTGAAACCAAATGGATATACACCTTGGAGGCTACAAAGCATCCAGGATTAAATGAATATATAACATTTAAACATTTTCTATTAGTTGTCTTGAAATAAACCTGAATCCTGTCAAGCCCATAACCAGTTCTCTCCACTGACTGCTATCTGGTTTCCCTCATCCCACTGTTCTATAAATATTTCCCCCTTCCCTTTCCCTTCCCTCCTTTCCCTTTTCCTTAATTTTTGTTAATTTAGTTCTTTTAACGAGATTCAATTTATAACAAATATTGCTATATGATTCCACATTGATATTTAGAACGTCAATTACTATGTCAGTGCTTACGATTTTTCTTGTTGTATCTCACCAATGGTGTTTATATGCTGATTGAAATAGTTTTTTGGATTTTTCTAATGTTTAAATCACATGTCTGTAGTTTATTTTACGATTATGATATACTTAATTATATATATATTCTCCATTTCTTTACATTGTGATTATGTTCAAAACTCTCCCATTTACTGCTTTTATTACTGTGTTGACTTTGGAAATATGATGCAGCCCATTACTCTCTCTGTTGCTCTATCTAATTAAACTTACTTATTCTCATTATTTTATATTTTGACTGAAAGTTTTCTTTTATCAAAATCTGCATTATTACCCACCCCTCTTCCCCTATACACCCGGCAATACGATTGTGAACCCTTCGGGAGAGGGCCTATTTCACCACGTTCGGTGTCTGCATGGACGCACGGGTCGGGCTGTGTGGAAGCCTGACCCGTTAACATGTAGGCTGCATTAGTAATCAGCATGTCCCTGTAGTTGGTCATTCACAGCATTTTCGTTGTTTCACAGCTAACAACCTCATGCTGTGACTTCCGCAAACTGAATGGATGCCTGTAATGGTGTCGGGGTTGCCGTGGAATCGGAGCCCCGCCGCCGGGCATCCTGGGGTTTGTAGGCTTCACCACTCAGCACTACTCTTGAGTCCGCTTTCACTCGGTGTACGTGATATGACGCCGAGTGAATGGGGGATAAATAGAACGCCCACATTGCGAGCCTGTGCTGGCTCTGCTAGGACGCTGTCGCTCGGACTGGACGATTCAAGGTTAGTGAAGGGTTTTGGATACGGATTGCTCCACACCTTCCGTATTTTCTTTTCCCATATTCTAATTGAAACAAATAAAACAAATTATTTAAAAGATATATTTTATATTATTATTATTAAGTCCTTTCCTATAGGATAGTTAGAATAAATATATTAGCTACTCTTCGTTCATAAAAAAAAAAAAAAAAAAAAAAAAAAAAAAAAATGATACAATAAAGAAATAAAAAAAAAAAAAAAAAAAAAAAAATTTATTTATAAAAAAAAAAATAAAAAAAAAAAAAAAATTATAAAAAAATGAAAAGAACAAGAAAGAAAAGATTACAAATGAAAAAAAAAAAAAAAAAAAGAAAATGAAAGAAAATGAAAATATATTTTCTATAAAAAATGTAGGGTGGCGGTCATGAACGATGAGTAGCGATTATATCTGAGTAACCTATATCAAGAGGTTATGCTGAGGATGTCAATGTCTTCATTGAGGCCATCAGGCGAGAGAGACCCCATAAGATATATCCAGATGATTGATTGAGATGAAATGATTTTTTTTTTTATGAACGAAGAGTAGCTAATATATTTATTCTAACTATCCTATAGGAAAGGACTTAATAATAATAATATAAAATATATCTTTTAAATAATTTGTTTTTTTGCCCTTGGTCTCCGCAATTTTTCCCCCCCTTGAGTTTTTTTAACTTACAGTGTTTTTTTAACTTACAGTGTCCTTTTATCCATAGCATTCTTCTCCCTTCTGTATATCCTTTAATATCCCCATGGAAACCCACACAGGCACAGGGAGAACATACAAGCTCCAGGCGGGTGGTGGCGTGGTTGGGAATCGAACCAGCGTCCTGCTTGCTGCTAGGTGAGAGTGCTAACCACTACACCACTGTGTCAACCATATGTTTCAATCCACATTTCCTATTAGATGTTTTCTAACAGTTCTTTCACTGACACAGACCCCTGTCTAATAAGGTTTTAACTGCAGGAGGCTTAGTGACACATTAGGGGTTAACCTGAGAGACTTCGACAGTCCCCGCCCCTACACACTACCCGATGCCTTTATCTTTCTGGTTGCTGTATGCCGCTCCAGCTTTGACAAAGCGCAGGAGCGCGAAACATGTAAGCAGGAGAGTCGGCATAGCAACCTTCCCCTTCACAGCCTTCCACGTGACAAGCCTCTCATGTGATCCACAGCCGCTCGGACAAGCGGCACTGCAGGCAGTGCAGCGTTCTCCAAGCTGCCTATGTGTACAGCTGATATCATCTGGTGACTAAGCTTGATCTTTACCACCTAGCGTGCAGCATTACACCTCTGCCTCCAAGCCGAACGCTTCAGATGGAGCTGAAATAAACACCTCCCCCTCGGTCATCAGACTGGACTCATCAGCTCTGCAGCCCATTGAACACCTATGAAGTGAGTGTCCCTAGGAACGTTGTTCCATTCGTTTACACTGACTTTTTGGGTTCTTTCAGATGATTGATTGCATTCATTAGGCATTCGAAAGCTGTGCACATTGGTCTTTGGTTTTGACCTTTCCAAAGTTATAATTGAGAGATCTGAGGAGCTTTTCATTACCAAACATCTGTCCGTTTTATGATTGGTGTTTTTTATGTGTTTGAGATCCTGCAGGGATCAGATGTCTGTGTTTACTTTTTACATTTAATAAATGACATTTTAAAGTCTTTTTCATATCAATCTACTAGTCCCTTTGATGCGCTGTTTTTGATCGTTTTTTCTGCTGCATCCATTTTTTGCCAAGTCCATAATGGGTTAACAGCCGCACATTGAGACCATCTACAGGACATTTATTTAAATAAACAAACATCCCACGAGATAGTCAAACGCTCTTAAAGAGACCATTCATTTGTGCGCCAACTTTATCTTGTTTTGTTCTACCCACTGATAAGCCTTCCAGCTGCACAGTGTATTACACTGGATCAGTGTGGAGTGTCTGCTTTTCCAATCTTGTTGGGATTAGGTAAGCCCCCCTGATATCCAATAAATCAAGTAGAGCACAGCGCTATATTTGTATCATGATAGAGGCATCAAATTAGTTTTTGCCTGCAGTCTTAAAATTAAAATGTATTTATATTTATATACATTTGACTTTACTAATGGGACCTCGTTTTGATTACCATATTTAGGCTGTTGCACATTAACCTCATCGTCCATAGGGAACCTACTACCCTTCATATTGGCATTCAGCCCTATTTTTTGAGACCTATTAAAGAAACATTTGCCTAGGTAGGTATTTGAAGATCCATGCAATATTCTCAAGATTTTTAATATTTTAGCAGTTTAGCCCTACATGGGGCCTTTTGGACCTTTAACATTTCAACACTAGTGGGCAACTGTCCATTTTATTTATCCCCTGCAGCCACTAGTTGGTGATTTTTTGATCGGTCCGCCTCCCATATCAAGAAGGCTTCCCTAATCGATTGCTGCGGCAGGGTCGTTGGTTAGGGGTAGGTATATATATATATATATTTTAAATATATAAAAAATCCTTTTAAATCCATTCTATCTTTAAATAATAAGCCTTTTTCTCAATTTCCTAATCCGTTGTCAATATGGGAGGTTTGGGCTGCACCACGTTTCGAGACTCATCTTACAGTTCTGTTTTGTTTTGTCCACAGTGATTTTTGTTGTAACCACTTGACGTTGATTATTGGCTCCCCTGAAGAAGCCTTTGTTGAGGCGAAACATGTTGGGACTCCATCTTATTAGCCAAATACAACTTCAATTAAACTGAATGATTGAACATGGATATTCAATCCTGAATCATCAATGAGGTTTATTTGTTATTCTGAATACTTTTTCTACATTTTAAAGAATTGTGTTTAATCAAATAAAAAATACATTTTTCTATTTTTATCATATGCTATACTATTTTCCTTTCTGCACCCCTAAATTGGGGTTCTCGTCAAAAATAAGTGTTCAGCAACGTAATAATCCCGTTTTGTCCTCTTTTATCTCTCTAGGTTTCGTGATATCTTTGCTTTCTGAGAGAGTCTTGGCCTGGGCTAACCCTCTATGGGAGACTCAAAAACCTGTTTTCTTGAATTTCCCTCAGTTTGTGGCCTCATTTAACCACTTCAGCCCCGGACCAATTTTCAGCCTAAGGACCAGAGGTCTTTTTACAATTTTGCACTGCACTGCTTTAACTGGTAATTGCGCGGTCATGCAATGTTGTACCCAAATGAAATTTGCGTCCTTTTCTTCCCACAAATAGAGCTTTCTTTTGATGGTATTTGATCACCTCTGTGATTTTAATTTTTTGCGATATAAATGGAAAAAGACCGAAAATTTGGAGAAAAAAATATATTTTCTACTTTTTGTTATAAGAAAAATCGAATAAACTCAATTTTAGTCATACATTTAGGGCAAAATTTAGTCAGCCACATGTCTTTAGTAAAAAAAATGTCAATAAGCGTATATTTATTGGTTTGCGCAAAAGTTATAGCGTCTACAAACTAGAGTACATTTTCTGGAATTTACACAGCTTTTAATTTATGACTGCCTATCTCATTTCTTGAGGTGCTAAAATGGCAGGGCAGTACAACCCCCCCCAAATGACCCCATTTTGGAAAGTAGACACCCCAAGGAAATTGCTGAGGGGCATGTTGAGCCCACTGAATATTTTTTTTTGTCCCAAGTGATTGAATAATGACAAAAAAAAAAAAAAAGTTTACAAAAAGTTGTCACTAAATGATATATTGCTCACACATGCCATAGTTATATGTGGAATTGCACCCCAAAATATATTCTGCTGCTTCTCCTGAGTACGGGGATACCACATATGTGGGACTTTTTGGGAGTCTAGCTGCGTACGGCACCCCGAAATCCAATCACTGCCTTCAGGATTTCTAAGGGTGCAAATTTTTGTTTTCACTCCTCACTACCTATCACAGTTTCAAAGGCCATAAAATGCCCAAATAACACAAACCCCCCCCCCCCCCCAAATGACCCCATTTTGGAAAGTAGACACCCCAAGGAAATTGCTGAGTGGCATGTTGAGCCCATTGAATATTTTTTTTTTGTCCCAAGTAATTGAATAATGACAAAAAAAAATGTATAAAAAAAGTTGTCACTAAATGATATATTGCTCACACATGCCATAGTTATATGTGGAATTGCACCCCAAAATATATTCTGCTGCTTCTCCTGAGTACGAGGATACCACATATGTGGGACTTTTTGGGAGTCTAGCTGTGTACAGCACCCCGAAAACCAATCACTGCCTTCAGGGTTTCTAAGGGTGCAAATTTTTGATTTCACTCCTCACTACTTATCAAAGTTTCGAAGGCCATAAAATGCCAAAATAACACAAAACCCCCCCAAATGACCCCATTTTGGAAAGTAGACACCCCAAGCTATTTACTGAGAGGCATGTTGAGTCCATTAAATATTTTATATTTTGCCACAAGTTGCAGGAATATTTCAATTTTTTTTTTTGCACAAAGTTGTCACTAAATTATATATTGCTCACACATGCTATGGGCATAAGTCAAATTACACCCCAAAATAAATTCTGCTGCTTCTCCCGAGTACGGGGATACCACATGTGGGGGACTTTTTGGGAGCCTAGCCACGTACGGGACCCTGAAAACCAAGCACTGCCTTCCGGATTTAAATATAAAACGCTACCAAAAAAAACTGTTAGCGATCACAGGGATCAGGCCTGACTCTGCGATCGCTGTAGTTATGTGTTTAGTGTTTTGTAAGTGACAGTGATCGATCGATACTGCACTTGGGTGGGCTGGGCGGAGGGGCAAAACGCAGGTGCTAGCAGGTATCTGGGCTGATCCCGCTAACAATGCGTTTTTTTGGAACCCTAAACTGCTGGGGACACTAGTATAGATCTGATCAGATCAGATATTGATCTGTTCAGATTCTATACCACTACGGGAGGTGTATGCTTTGCGGTGGGTGTTAGCGGTACTGGCACTAGCCTAGCGCTGCCTGGGGCGACTCAGACCCTGACCCTAAAACCTAATTGATATCACCCGCCGGGTGATCAGGGGGTTAAACCTTTATTGGTAATAAATGGTGGGTGCCCTGATGCTATAAAAAGCAAACTAACTAACCAGAGTCACCCGTAAAACACTTATACGGTGATCACTGGTGAAAGGGTTAACTAGGGGCAATCAGGGGGTTAAAACCATTATTGGGTAGTATATGGGGGTACCTAGCGCTATAAAAACCTGGCGGTGAACCTAAAAAAATAACTAGCTACCTAGCGACACTAGTGACACTAATGCAGCGATCAGAAAAATGATCGCTTAGTGACACTGGCAAAAGGGGGTGAAAGGGTTAACTAGGGGCAATCAGGGGGTTAAAAACATTATTGGGTAGTATATCGGGGTACCTAGCACTATAAAAACCTGGCGGTGAACCTAAAAAATAACTAGCTACCTAGCGACACTAATGCAGCGATCAGAAAAATGATCGCTTAGTGACACTGGCAAAAGGGAGTGAAAGGGTTAACTAGGGGCAATCAGGGGGTTAAAGCCATTATTGGGTAGTATATCGGGGTACCTAGCGCTATAAAAACCTGGCGGTGAACCTAAAAAAATAACTAGCTACCTAGCGACACTAATGCAGCGATCAGAAAAATGATCGCTTAGTGACACTGGCAAAAGGGGGTGAAAGGGTTAACTAGGGGCAATCAGGGGGTTAAAACCATTACTGGGTAGTATATCGGGGTACCTAGCCCTATAAAAACCTGGCGGTGAACCTAAAAAAATAACTAGCTACCTAGCGACACTAGCGACACGAATGCAGCGATCAGAAAAATGATCGCTTAGTGACACTGGCAAAAGGGGGTGAAAGGATTAATTAGGGGCAATCAGGGGGTTAAAACCATTATTGGGTAGTATATCGGGGTACCTAGCACTATAAAAACATGGCGGAAACCTAAAAAATAACTAGCTACCTAGCGACACTAGAGACACTAATGCAGCGATCAGAAAAATGATCGCTTAGTGACACTGGCAAAAGGGAGTGAAAGGGTTAACTAGGGGCAATCAGGGGGTTAAAACTATTATTGGGTAGTATATCGGGGTACCTAGCGCTATAAAAACCTGGCGGTGAACCTAAAAAAATAACTAGCTACCTAGCGACACTAATGCAGCGATCAGAAAAATGATCGCTTAGTGACACTGGCAAAAGGGGGTGAAAGGGTTAACTAGGGGCAATCAGGGGGTTAAAACCGTTACTGGGTAGTATATCGGGGTACCTAGCGCTATAAAAACCTGGCGGTGAACCTAAAAAAATAACTAGCTACCTAGCGACACGAATGCAGCGATCAGAAAAATGATCGCTTAGTGACACTGGCAAAAGGGGGTGAAAGGGTTAATTAGGGGCAATCAGGGGGTTAAAACCATTATTGGGTAGTATATCGGGGTACCTAGCGCTATAAAAACCTGGCGGAGAACCTAAAAAAATAACTAGCTACTTAGCGGCACCAGTGACACTAATGCAGCGATCAGAAAAACGATCGCTTAGTGACACTGGCAAAAGGGGGTGAAAGGGTTAACTCTAAGGGCAATCAGGGGGTTAAATCCTTATTGGGGGGTGGTAGGGGGCTACCCTGGACCTAACACTAACTGCCCTGACACTTTTTACTTTTACAACTGACACTGAATGCAGTGATCAGTAAATAAATGATCACTGCAATCAGTGACACTGTGACTGGGGGGGGAGGGGGGGGGGCGGGGGGGATCGGGGGGTGATCGAGGGGTTTGTGTGCCTGTGTGTTAGTTAGTGTCAGTGTAGTGTTTGGTGCACTTACTTTTAGTCTTCTCCTCGTAGTCCGGTCAATAAGACGGCCCCGAGGAGAATGACATCACTTCCTCCCTGCCTGTGTATACAATACACAGTGGGAGGAAGCTTCTCATTCGCCAGGAGCGATCGAGAGGGGATGGCCAGAAACCAACAACCATCCCCTCATCCCGGATCGCTCCTGAAGCGAACCGGACCGCCGCATCCAGCGGGAGGGAGTCCGATCGGACACCCCACCCGCTGGAAGGCAAGCACGTACATGTACGTGCTTGTGCCTGTACATGCCATTGTGATGACGTACAATGGCATGCGGCGAACGTTAAGTGGTTAAAAGGGTTTTTGACGTTCCCGCACGCTCCGCTTCTGCTGCCAAGTGCCTAATGTCTATCAGAGTACGAGAACTGTTGCTGACTACGCCATTGAATTCCGTACTCTGGCAGCAGAGGTTGCTTGGAACAATGAGGCCCTCGTGGCTGCTTTTTCTCATGGTCTCTCGGATTCCATCAAGGATGAGATAGCAGCCCGAGATATACCAAGTGAGCTGGAGAGCTTGATCTTGTTTGCCATCTTCATTGACTCCAGACTCAGAGAAAGACTTTCTCTTAAGGAGCTCTTGCGGAAGCCTCCTGTACATTTGCCTCCAAGCTTTGTAGTCCCGCCCATGCCTCTCTCACCTCCCATGCCTCCTGGTACTGAGTTGGTCAGTGAAGATGAACCCATGCACCTGGGCTTCACTCATCTCTCTCCGGATGAGAGAGCCTTTAGGAGGAAGGAGAGATTGTGCCTTTATTGTGGCCAGACAGGTCACTATTTGAAGTCTTGCCTTACCCGTCCAGGGAACGGCCGAACCTTGAGGTCCTGTCATGG
Organism: Lithobates pipiens; assembly: GCF_037356315.1. NCBI lineage: Eukaryota > Metazoa > Chordata > Amphibia > Anura > Ranidae > Lithobates > Lithobates pipiens. The sequence continues at coordinate 147,265,987 of NW_027507791.1, forward strand.
ACAGACCTTAGGTGGCGTTGTTTCGTCCCCAGTTATCCAGAAGGATAAGCCCCTGGTTTTGGTCACCCTTTCTTGGGCTGAGTCGTCCATCGAGATACAGGTTCTAATCAACTCTGGGGCTGCAGGCCTGTTCATTGATGCTGCATTTGTTTCGCAGCACTTGATTCCGCTGCAGCTGCGTGACACTCCACTTGCCATTGAGGCTCTTGACGGGAGACCTTTACTCATGAGAGGGTTCCGTTGTCCATGGCCGTAGGGGCTCTTCACAATGAGATAATCCAATTCCAAGTTATTTACTCACCTAGATTTCCGCTGGTTATTGGTTATCCTTGGTTACAGAGGCACAACCCCTCTTTTGATTGGCTCCGTGCTGAGGTTCTTTCCTGGTCACCACAATGCAGTGAGACATGCTTCCTAAAGGTATCCAAGGTCCTGTGCACTGCTTCACTCCCCTCCTTGCCGGAGGAGTACCATGATTTTGGCGATGTCTTTGATAAAGGTCAAGCTGGTAGTTTGCCTCCACACCGGCCTTATGATTGCGCAATTGACCTTCAGCCTGGTGCCATACCTCCTCGTGGCCGGGTTTACCCTCTGTCGGTCTTGAAGGATAAGGCCATGGAGGAGTATGTTGCTGATGCACTTTCTCGAGGTTTCATCCACAAGTCCTTGTCTCCTGCTGGTGTTGGTTTCTTCTTTGTGAAAAAGAAGAGCGGTGAACTGAGACCTTGTATAGATTATAGGGGTCTCAATTGTGTCACGATTAAGAATGCCTACCCGATTCCATTGATTACGGAGTTATTTGACTCAAGGGAGCAACAGTTTTCACAAAGCTTGACCTGAGAGGGGCATACAATCTTGTGCGCATTAAGGAGGGCGACGAGTGGAAAACTGCATTTAATACCAGAACAGGCCATTATGAATACCTGGCAATGCCTTTTGGCCGTTGTAACGCCCACGGCAGTTTTTCAGGAATTTATTAACGATGTCCTCCGAGATTTGTTGCAATTGTGTGTGGTGGTTTATCTCGATGATATCCTCATATTTTCCAAGTCCCTGGAAAGCCACCACACAGATGTTTGTCGTGTACTTCAGAAACTAAGAGAGAACAATCTCTATTGTAAGCTGGAGAAGTGTGAGTTCCATCGTGAACCGGTTACATTTCTGGGCTATGTCATTTCCTCTGCTGGTTTTTCGATGGACCCAGAGAAACTGTCGGCAGTCCTACAGTGGCCTTGACCTGTGGGTTTACGTCCTCTGCAGCATTCCCTGGGCTTTGCCAACTACTGTCGGAAGTTTATTCGTAACTTCTCTTCTCTGGTCAAGTCTCTGACTGATATGACCAGAAAGTACGGTAACCCACAGAGTTGGTCTCCGGAGTCCATTAAGGCCTTTGAGACTCTCAAGGCTGCCTTTGTTTCTGCTCCTGTGTTGGCACATCCTGATCCTATGTTGCCTTTTATCCTAGAAGTTGATGCTTCTGAGACTGGAGTTGGCACCCTTCTGTCTCAACGTCCTAACTCTGAGAGCGATATGCATCCGTGTGGCTACTTTTCCAAGAAATTGTCACCTGCTGAGTGCAATTATGAGATTGGTGACAGAGAGCTGTTGGCGATCATTTTAGCCCTGAAAGAATAGAGACCTCTCCTTGAAGGTACCACTGTGCCCGTTCTTATTCTTACTGACCATAAGAATCTTACATTCTTGTCTGACTCTCTCCCAGAAGGGCGCGATGGGCTCTTTTCTTGTCGAGCTTTAATTACATTTGTCTCATTCTTACCCGGTACTAAGAATGTAAGGGCTGATGCCTTGTCACAACAATTTTCCTCCACTTCCAAGTCGGAGTCGGTTCCGATTCCTATGATTCCTCCTGATCGTATCTTGGCTACGGTTCGCACTAGTCTTTCTTCTCCTTTGGGTGACAAAATTCTTGCTGCTCAGGTCCATGCTCCTCCTGATAAACCTTGTGACCGCTGCTTTGTCCCAGAGAGTCTCCGTACTGCAGTGCTCCAGACTTACCATTCTCCCAAGGCAGCTGGCCATCCTGGGAAGAATCAACTCATTTGGGCCATCTGCCAACAATTCTGGCGGCCTAGTCTACGGGCTGATGTTACTGCCTTCGTAGCTGCCTGTCCCGTGTATGCTCAGAGTAAGACTCCACGACACCTTCCAGTGGGCCTCCTACAACCCATACCCAATGGAGAGAGGCCCTGGACTCACCTGTCTATGGATTTCATTGTGGAATTGCCCAACTCCCAGGGCAACACTGTTATCCTTATGGTGGTTTACCAGTTCTCAAAGATGTGTCATTGTATTCCACTTAAGAAGTTGCCCACCTCTAAGAAACTGGCTTTCATTTTTGCTCGGGAGATCTTTCGCTTACATGGGCTACCCAAGGTGATTGTCTCGGATAGGGGCAGTCAGTTTGTCTCCCGATTCTGGTGAGCCTTTTGTGCACAGTTGGGAATCCAGCTTGCGTTCTCTTCTGCGTATCACCCGCAGTCTAATGGGGCCACAGAACGAGCCAATCAGACCTTGGAGCAATTCCTACATTGCTATATTTCTGACCATCATAACAACTGGTCTGACCTATTACCTTGGGCAGCGTTTGCTCACAACAGTGCCTTGAATTCTGCCTCCCGATTGTCTCCATTTATGGTGAATTATGGTTTCCAACCTTCCATGTTGCCTGACTCGTTTGTTCCGCAGAGTATTCCTACATTAGAGGAGCATCTCCGTGGTCTTCGTTCCACTTGGGTACAAGTCCAGGAGGCTTTGAGTCATGCTAATGATAGGTACAGACTCCATGCTGACCGCAGACGCCTTCCTGCGCCTTCCTACCAGGTTAGGGACAGGGTCTGGCTGTCATCTCGCAACCTCCGGCTTCGTGTTTCCCTCATTGAAGTTTGCACCTCGGTTTATTGGGCCGTTCCGTATCCTTCGCAGGATTAACCCAGTAGCTTACGCGTTGGACCTTCCTCCTAGTATGCGCATCTCAAATGTGTTTCATGTCTCCTTATTGAAAACTTTGGTCTGTAACCGATTTACCAACTCGGTGCCATGTCCTCACCCTATTCAGGTTGAGAACCATGAGGAGTATGAGGTACAATCCATTGTTGACTCCCGTAGGTTCCATGGGCGCATACAGTACCTGGTGCATTGGAAGGAGTACGGTCCGGAGGAACGCTCCTGGGTTTCATCCTCTGACGTGCATGCCCCTGTTCTCCTCCGCGAGTTCCATAGACGGTTTCCCCTCAAGCCCGGTGGCCCTCCGAGGTAGAGGGGTCATTGAGGGGGGGTACTGTCAGGGCTGGCTTTGCCCTTCCTCCTCTGGGCTGGCTGCTCAGCTGTCAGCTAATTACCAGCTCTCTTCTATTTCCACAGTTACCAGCTGTTCCTGATGATGCTCATCTGACCTGCCTATTTAAAGCCTTCCTGCTCACTTTTTCATTTGCCTTCGCGTTGGTCACATCACAGGGAACCATCTCCTGCTGTTTGTTTCAAGACTGGCTTGCTGACATCCCACCTGGCTTCTTATCCTGCTTGAGGTTGCTCACCTTGGATCCCTGACTTCTGGCCTGGCTGATTACCCGATCTGGTTAATGAACTTTGGACTGGCTGACTACCCGATCTGGCTACAGGACTCTGGCTATGCTTGACTACGCTTTTTTCTATTTACCTTTTTATTATTTATTAATAAACAAATGTGATTTGATTGTACTTCTGTCTCAGTCTGTTTCATGGTTTCTGAAGCAAGGCCTGCAATTTCAGATCTAAAACATCCACCGTCACTAAAGTAGCCATTGCAGGCTGATCTAGCTGACCAGGACTGTGTGGCTTGGGTGGAGGATTTCCAGCGAAAAGTGAGGGATCGACCAGTGGGAGTGCGTCTGGTGAATCCGCGGCATCCGCCGAACTAATTGAGGCCGGGATTGTGGCCTACTTAGGTATCTGTCCATGAGGTATGAGGGCTGTGGTGTGGCCTGTGAGGAATGCTTCTGGAACATGTGCCTCTGATCACCGATCTTACCCATGCAGTGTCCATAGGGTAGCTGAGTAGTTCCCAGTTCGGGTGAGGGGACTCCCGGAGCTTTAGCCGATGATGTAGCAGAGTGGGAGCTTCGGATACAGGAGACGAGGCCGGAGCTCTAGTCTAGTGTGTCCGCCATCTTATGAGCCGCGCATGCGCCCCCTTAATGTGGATTTTTAAAATGTGTTTTCTCTATGTTTATATAATAAAATATATTTTTTTTTACATTTTGTCTGGTCGTGCCTATAATGTCCAAACTCTTTTTACCCCAAATCCTCTTTAATCTGAATGGGACGTGACACTGTATTTATGTAGTATCCACAGTACCACTCTGTGTTGATACAGTAATTATCTATCAGACCTTTAAATGAGGCTGAATAGCCAGTTTATTTAAGCTATCTGTAGAGAAGGGTGGAGGTATGTTAGCAATAATACACGCTACCCCAGCCAGTTTACAAAGCAAGAAAACATTTCTACCCTGTTCATCAATTAAAGATTGCTAAAGTTGGAATGCTATCACATTAGATATTAGTATGCTAACCCCTCTGGAGTAGGCTGTGTGGGTGGAGTGGAACTGAGTGCGGAATCAGCCATATTTCATAATAGATGTCAGGGTAGCAATCGCAGAACTGGCGATCCTGCCAGAAACCATCACGGTCACGCCGGGCGAATTCCTGGGGGCATGTGCGCGACAATGGCAGGTGCACGCAGATATGCCACGCTAACGCATGTGAGCACACGGGCGCGCACGGTCACGGTAGTTGGCACCTGCTGGTCTATTTTAGTCTGCTGCAGACTATAGGCAGGTTGCTGGATTATTGTCACCTCCCGTGTTCCCTGTACCTGCTGCGTGTACCTGATTCCCACTTCTACCCGGCTTGCCTGACTCTCCCTGCTCTCCGCCTGTACTGACCCCTGGCTTGGACCTGACTACGCACACGCCTGAACCTCCTGCACCTCCTGTACCTCCCTTTGTGTGCACGGTGTTGACCATTGGCCTGGCTTACAACTCTGCTCCGGATTCATCCTGCTGTACCTCGTATCGGATTGGACCTGCTGTGTATGACCCCTGGCCTGGCTTGACCCTGTTCCTGTTTGCTCCTCTGGAACCTGTCCTCGCACGGTTGCCCGACCTGCTTACCTGTGCTCCCCAGCAGCCCAGCAACCCAGCAACTATACCTGGCAACTCGTGCACCTTTGGGCACTGTATTCCCTGTCCCAATCCCAGGGGTATGCTGCGCAAGGGGCGCCCTTTCAGCAACCCGGCCTCCCACCAGAGACTTGATAGTATAATCCAGCCATGACCGAGGCCGGCAGAGGTGCGTCCCCTGTAGAGACTTTGTGCCAACAAAACAAGTTTCCTCACTCAAATAGTCCAAGAACTGCAGGAAAGACACCTGCATTTAGAGGGTAGATTAAAGCTACTTCTGGAGCCAACTACTTCTCCGTGATGATCCCACCTCCGGAGCCATGAGTATCCACTCCCGAGCGATTCCCTGGAGATCGATTAAAATTCAGATTTTTTTCACAATGCCTGTCTGCTGTATCTGGCTTTGCAGCCCTGGACTTTTCCCACTGAAACTATTAAAGTCAGATTCCTTATTTCTTTGCTCTCCGGTGCCCTCCAGGCCTGGGCTCATAGTTTATGGGAATGTAAAGACCCAGCTACCTGCACAGTAGACACCTTCTTTGCAGCCATGTCATAGCTCTACAGGGACTCCCAGCTCACCGCTACTGCTGAGGCTGCTTTACATTCTCTCCGGCAGGGGCAGCGGCTGGTGGAGGACTACATCGTAGACTTCCATCGGTGGTCTATGGATACAGGCTGGAATGAGGCTGCTTTAAAATACCAGTTCCGTCTAGGACTTTCTGAACCCCTCAAGGACAAACTGGCTAGAAGTGGTATCCCTCAACTCTTGAGGCTCTTATCCAGCGAGCCATCCAGCTGGACAGACGTCTATGGGAGTGCCAAGCCGAACGGTCACAGACTTTCAGTATGCTTACTCCAGAGACTTGGGCTATGCCCATTAGCATGAAGCGAGCCGCATTGACCCCTGAGGAGAAACAACGTCGACACCAGTCTAAGCTATGTCTCTACTACGGAGGAGATGGACACTTCCTTTGCAGCTGTCCTATTAGGCCCTGCAAGCTACCTAAGTATGCACTAGCATACTTCCAGGTTTCCGGAACTTCCTTCTCCCACCTTGTCCTTCCTGTTGTGCTGCAGTTGACAGGACGGAGTGTTTCTCTGCAGGCCATAGTGGACTCTGGGGCCTGCAGCTGCTTTTTGGATATAAAACTAGCTAAAGAACTTGGTGTACCCCTGATCCTGAAGAAATAAATATATATAAATAGATATTATTTTTGTAAGTACTAGCTTGCGCCTCACTTATAGTGATATTCATTATAGATAGGATCCCAGATATGGATACATGAGCTACCACGTAATATACAGCAATGTATGGTATATGATTACATCATTGAGTTATATTGGATTTCTCATTAATGGAAGCTTTAATTATAAACATGTAAAAAAAATGTTCTCTTTATATTTATGTATCTATTTTCTTAAGTGTTCATGTGTGTTTTTATTTGGCTAGCATGTGCTCTCTATTCACTATGATTGTAGGGTGCGTATGCTTTTCAGTCTTGATGTGAGATTGTTTATGTTGTGTGTGTGTGTTTGTTTTTTTGTTTTTTGTTTTGTTTTTAACTATATATGTGTGGTTAGTGTGGCGTTTATGGTTTCTTTGTGAGCGAACGAGTCTGTGGATATCTATTTGCCTGTAGGGCGAATGCGCCAATGAACTCATCTGGTTACTGCGATATTTGCAGCAATCGTGGCCCCTGGGCTTTATGTGGAGTCGGGATGTGTTATATTGCGCGGCTATGCAAAGAGTGAAAAAAAAGTATTTTTATTTGGACACTATACCTACTTTATTTGGGCAGTTGACATGGTGGTTATTATTCCTTTTGTCTCTTTCACCATTGCAGACTTTTACCTTTAGTCTTTATATGCTGTTTGTCCATAATATGTGTCACCAGCATCTACTAAGCTTTATTTGGATGGGATTATGTCCTCTATTGGCCGTCCCCATTGATGGTAATTTACTGACCGAGACTTTTTTCCTGCCCCTGCTATAAGCAACTATCAATTTCTGTTTGGTAGGTACTCTGTCTTTACAACTAATTTGTGCTATTATGTATATATATAATATACTGAAGTTAGATGGCGCTTTTTATTGGGCTATTTATTTATTCTTCTATGTTAGTACTCATCAGAATGTGCCACTTTCTGTCCACTCTATCACAGTGCGGTTGACCGCTCCATATATTTGGATGTGTCCTGGTTGCTACAACATTTTTACTTGAGGCGCAGCTCATTTGAAGGTATATTCACTTATTATAGTATAATATCAAGGTCTTGGGATTGCAGTGGAAAAGTTAATAAAGCTCACATCTAGAATCTTAGGGACACGGGGTCTGCATTAAATCCATCATTGAAGGTGAATTGGTATGCTACCAATATGTCTGCCATACAGTTCAGAGACAAGATACGCAGAAGTAACATTACAGAGCTTTTAGAGGTTTGAAGGGACAACATTAATGTTGAAGAGTATTAATCCTGTCAAAGTGTTCATGTTTGCTGTAGCATCATGCGAAAATTCATTTTCATGTATTTATTGATTATGAAAAATATTTGAATCAAAGGATGGTCAGGAATTACATGAAATTGTCAAGGACTATCTAGATTGATAGCTGGTAGATTGATATTGAGAAATTTTGAGATATGTGTAAGCCCATGTATTAAAGTGGTAGTAAAGTAATTTTTATAAGTTTTAACCTACAGGCAAGCCTTATTATAAAATATCTCCTAAACCTGTATGGTTTAGGAGATATTACCCTCGCAATTCGCAGAGGCGCATGCGCACAGGTGATTATCGGCTGAAAGTCCGTCAGAGGCCGGACCCTGCCGGAAAGAAATCTCCCGTGCACTACCCGGAAAACACACAGAGGGAACATGTTAGCTCCCTCGGCGTGGATTGGGCCAGATGTCGGGGCCTCATTCTAAGGTAAGTATTTCATAATGAGCTAGTATGCGGTGCATGCTAGCTCATTATGCCTTTTTCCTTTGCAGGTCAAAAAAAAAACAACTTCAGCGGGTTTACTCCCGCTTTTAATATAGAGGGGGGGGGGGGGGGGGGAAGGTGGGGAACTTGCCATTTAACATAATATTGTTACTTATTTTAAATGATTAGCCAAATACAGAGCAAGTGTTTTAACACATATAACATTGCCATCTTTGTTTAAAAAAATAAATAAATATATAAAAATAAAGGTTTGAGAAAGGTAAGAATTAATACACCACTTCAGACCCGGAAGAATTTTCCCCCTGTCTAGAGCACTTTTTGCGATTTGGCACTGCATCGTTTTAACTGACAATTGCATGGTCGTGTGACGTGGCTCCCAAACAAAATTTACATCCTTTTTTCCCCACAAATAGAGCTTTCTTTTTGTGGTATTTGGTCACCCCTGCGGTTTTTATTTTTTGTGCTATAAACTAAAAAAAAGAGCGAAAATTTTTTGAAAAAAAAACCGCATAATTTGTATAATATACCCCAAAAATATATGTATATACATTTTATTTTTTTTCCCTCAGTTTAGGCCAATACGTATTCTTCTATATAATTTTGGTAAAAAAATTGCAATAAGCGTTTATTGATTGGTTTGCGCAAAAGTTATAGTGTTTACAAAATAGAGGATAGTTTTATGGCATTTTTATTAATAATTTTTTATTCTACTAGTAATTGTGGCGATCAGCAATTTTTATTATGACTGCGACATCATGGTGGACACATCGGACATTTTTGACACATTTTTGGGACCATTGTCATTTATACAGCAATCAGTAGGGATAAGCTTTGTGTTCGAGTCTAACCCATGTTCGACTCGAACATCGTCATTTCCCCTGTTCGAATCCCAAACTGGCTTGGCCAGTCGCAGCGCCGCCTGTACAGGGAGCTGTAATTAGTAGACATGTGCATTCGTTTTCGTCCGAATGCATTTTCGTCCGAATTTCATCTATTTTCGTTTTGACAACCGATAACGAAAGCACAAAATCCGAAAAACGAAATATTCGACATAAATAAATGCTTTATTTTCGTTTTCATTGTTACAACAGTTCGATATAGAATAGGAGATTCGACATGACTCTGACAATAACAATCTGTCTATAGAACCTGTGGTCGAATGTGCCTAACCTTACCTCTATTAGTCCAAGATTATATAGAGAAAATATTTGACAGAGAAAAAAGATTTGACAGAGAGAAAAGATTCTGCAAGTTACTGTCCTAAAAAGTGTTTGGGGACCCGGGTCCTGCCCCAGGGGACATGTATCAATGCAAAAAAAAGTTTTAAAAACGGCCGTTTTTTCGGGAGCAGTGATTTTAATAATGATTAAAGTGAAACAATAAAAGTGTAATATCCCTTTAAATTTCGTAGGGGGGGGGGGGGTTGTCTATAGTATGCCTGTGAAGGGGCTCATGTTTCTGGTGCTTAGAACTGTCCCTGCACAAAGTGTCATTTATGCAGGAAAAAAAGTCCTTTAAAATCACTCGCAGCTATTATGAATTGTCGGCTCCGTAATACAGAGAACACTCATTGAAAGTCATTGATAAAAAAATAAATAAATAAATAAATAAAAAAGCGTGGGGGTCCCCCAAATTCAATTACCAGGCCCTTCAGGTCTGGTATGGATATTAAGGGGAACCCTGCCTCAAATTTAAGAAAAAATTTGACGTGGGGTTCCCCCTAAATATCCATAACCAGACCCTTCAGGTCTGGTATGGATATTAAGGGGAACCCCGCGTCAAATTAAAAAAAAATTGACGTGGGGTTCCCCCTAAAAATCCATACCAGACCCTTTATCCGAGCACGCAACCTGACAGGCCGCAGGAAAAGAGGGGGGGCGAGAGAGCGGCCCCCCCTCCCTCCTGAACCGTACCAGGCCACATGCCCTCAACATTGGGAGGATGCTTTGGGGGTCTGTGACAAAAACGAAATTCCGAAACGAAATATTTTACTCTGCACATGTCTAGTAATTAGCCAAAGCTCAGGGGGTTTAGTACACGCCCCACACTATATAAGAGACAAACAAGATAGTTGGGGGGCACACCCTAAAAAAATGCATAAAGATGGTGCTGCCATAAGACCATACAACAGAACAAAAATATTACAGCGCACACATGCAAAACTAACATTTACCTCCAGCAAGGCTTTTTAAAAAGGCCTAGACGTTTTCAAAAAATATGGGGATTTGGTCACACCATATTGCTATACGGTGCTTAAGCCCACTTAGTGCGACAAAGTACCCCATGATTAATGGGTCCTACACTATCCATAGACTAGGAGATCCTGCTTCTCTGAACCATGGAAGCTATACTCCTCTAAATGGGAGAACATGAGGTCTCCACCATGACACAGGTGGTCACTAATGAGAGGTACTTACTGAGGGAGTGGGGTTCTCCACCCAACAGGATTTGGGCAGAATCCATACAATAGACAAACATCCCGCCTGTACAGGGAGCTGTAATTAGTAGACATGTGCATTCGTTTTCGTCCGAATGCATTTTCGTCCGAATTTCATCTATTTTCGTTTTGACAAACGATAACGAAAGCACAAAATCCGAAAAACGAAATATTCGACATAAATAAATGCTTTATTTTCGTTTTCATTGTTACAACAGTTCGATATAGAATAGGAGATTCGACATGACTCTGACAATAACAATCTGTCTATAGAACCTGTGGTCGAATATGCCTAACCTTACCTCTATTAGTCCAAGATTATATAGAGAAAATATTTGACAGAGAAAAAAGATTTGACAGAGAGAAAAGATTCTGCAAGTTACTGTCCTAAAAAGTGTTTGGGGACCCGGGTCCTGCCCCAGGGGACATGTATCAATGCAAAAAAAAGTTTTAAAAACGGCAGTTTTTTCGGGAGCAGTGATTTTAATAATGATTAAAGTGAAACAATAAAAGTGTAATATCCCTTTAAATTTCGTAGGAGGGGGGGGGGGGTTGTCTATAGTATGCCTGTGAAGGGGCTCATGTTTCTGGTGCTTAGAACTGTCCCTGCACAAAGTGTCATTTATGCAGGAAAAAAAGTCCTTTAAAATCACTCGCAGCTATTATGAATTGTCGGCTCCGTAATACAGAGAACACTCATTGAAAGTCATTGATAAAAAAATAAATAAATAAATAAATAAAGCGTGGGGGTCCCCCAAATTCAATTACCAGGCCCTTCAGGTCTGGTATGGATATTAAGGGGAACCCTGCCTCAAATTTAAGAAAAAATTTGACGTGGGGTTCCCCCTAAATATCCATAACCAGACCCTTCAGGTCTGGTATGGATATTAAGGGGAACCCCGCGTCAAAATTAAAAAAAATTGACATGGGGTTCCCCCTAAAAATCCATACCAGACCCTTTATCCGAGCACGCAACCTGACAGGCCGCAGGAAAAGAGGGGGGGCGAGAGAGCGGCCCCCCCTCCCTCCTGAACCGTACCAGGCCACATGCCCTCAACATTGGGAGGATGCTTTGGGGGTCTGTGAGAAAAACGAAATTCCGAAACGAAATATTTTACTCTGCACATGTCTAGTAATTAGCCAAAGCTCAGGGGGTTTAGTACACGCCCCACACTATATAAGAGACAAACAAGATAGTTGGGGGGCACACCCTAAAAAAATGCATAAAGATGGTGCTGCCATAAGACCATACAACAGAACAAAAATATTACAGCGCACACATGCAAAACTAACATTTACCTCCAGCAAGGCTTTTTAAAAAGGCCTAGACGTTTTCAAAAAATATGGGGATTTGGTCACACCATATTGCTATACGGTGCTTAAGCCCACTTAGTGCGACAAAGTACCCCATGATTAATGGGTCCTACACTATCCATAGACTAGGAGATCCTGCTTCTCTGAACCATGGAAGCTATACTCCTCTAAATGGGAGAACATGAGGTCTCCACCATGACACAGGTGGTCACTAATGAGAGGTACTTACTGAGGGAGTGGGGTTCTCCACCCAACAGGATTTGGGCAGAATCCATACAATAGACAAACAAGATATTTGGGGGTCACACATTAAAACTATGCATAAATGCGCGGCAGCCTTCTATAGTGTGTTGCGTCAGCGGAGAGAGAGACGGAGAGACAGTGACTTTGAGTTTCATTTGAAGCTGTTGCGATTACAGTCGGTGTATTGTACCACCTTGAGTGTACGCCTAAAGCTAGCCCAATTGCTGGTGTTCTACTGATCCTATCTGCAGGCAGCTGTAGCAATTACAGTCGGCGTACTGTCATCTGCACAGTGTGCACTTAAAGCTACCCCAATTGCTGGTGTTCTCATAGTAATAATACTACAGGCAGGCAGTTGATTCTGCTAGCTGCAGTATAATCAGTATATACGTCCCAACTTTGTGCAGCTACATCTCCCTGCAGGCCATTAATATGTCTGGAAGGCCAACAAGGAGAGACAGACGGTCAAAAGCCAATAAAAGAGGGCAAGCCGGCTCTGTGTCTAGAGGTAACAGTGCTGGTCATGGACACGGTGCATCCTCATCAGCACGTGGCCATGGGACACACTTGTCCTTATTTTTGGCAGCTGGACGTGTTGAGCCGCAACATGCTGAAGACTTGGTAGAGTAGATGACCAAGCCGTCCTCATCCTCTCTCACCCAGGCTCAGGGTACTGGCAAAGCAGCTGCCAACGTGGCCTCTTCCCTCATCTCAATGGCATCAGTCACTCCTTCCCTAGCCACACCATGTCCTCCTGAGGAGCCCCCCAAACAGTTTGAGAACAGTGTTTGGTACATGCTCCCATGAGGATGTCTAGCGTTTTGAAAGCTCTGATGATGATACCCAGCTAGAGGAAGGCAGTAACATGAGCCCAGAGAGGGGATGCCCAAGAAGGACAGCAATCTGGCAGTACTTTCCACCCCCCCCCCCCCAGCTACAGCATACTGCCAGGTTTGCTTCAATGATGAGGAGGGAGGGGGTGATGAGGTCACTGACTCCACGTGGGTGCCTGATAGGAGGGGAGAGGAGGAGGCACATCTACAATAAGGCAGGATGCCCTCCAGGGGCCAGCTTAAGGGCAGCACACGGACTGCATCACACCGCAGAGCTCTGCCTGTGCAGGGCGCTGCCTCTGCGTGTTATTCCAAAAGTTCTTTGGTGTGGGCCTTTTTTGAGACGAGTGCATCAGATCGCACTGCTGCTATTTGCAACATATATCTCAAGCTTATCTCGCATGGCCAAAACATCAGCCACTTGGGCACCACATATGTCGACCTGCCAGGCAGTTCGTTGGCAAGCGTACCCACAAAGATCCACACCAAAGAACAAAGCGGACCACTCCTTGCTCCTCATCAGCTGGGATCTCGAACCCCACTATACCCTCAGCCCTCTCTGAAACCTGCACTGAGAGGAATGAAGGTGTAGAATTAGGTGTGTCACAGCCAAGTGCTTGCGGGCAATCTGCTATCGGTACACCGACATCCGATTGTACCAGGCAAATTTTCCTGCCCCAGCTGCTGCACCGTTGAAAGAAGTTCACTCCCAGCCATCCACATGCCCAGGGGTTGAATGCTAGCTTGGCTAAATTGCTAGCACTTTAACTGCTGCCTTTTCAGTTGGTAGACTCTGCCCCTTCCGTGAGTTTATGCAATGTGCGGTTCCTCAGTGGCAGGTTCCCAAACGCCATTTTTTCTCACGGAAAGAGATTCCGGCTCTCTACTAGCATGTGGAAGGCAATGTCCATGCCTCGCTGGACAGGGCAGTTAGCGGTAAGGTGCATATTACCGCAGACTCATGGTCCAGCAGGCATGGACAGGGACGTTACCTATCTTTCATGGTCCACTGGGTCACTCTTCTGGCAGCTGGGAAGGGTGCAGTAGTGTTGGAGGTTGTTCCACCACCATGCCTCCAAAATGCTACTACTGATGGTTGTGACACACTTCTCTCCTCCACCCCGCCTCTTCTTCCTCCATGACCTCTTCCTGTGCCTTGTCCTCGGAACCAGCGATAGCTTGGAAGAACATTTTTGGTTCTGGGTGCCACCATCAGTGGCTAAGGCCCAATTTTTCAGCCCCTGTTTAACAGGGGCGTGTAATTACAATTTTTGATGCAATACTTTGCAGCAGGGCTCATTCCTGCTCTCCAACTAAAGTTTCTGTGAGGTGTTGTGGCACCAGTGCCTAAGGCCCAATTTTTATGTAATTACAATTCTTGATATAATATTTCATAGCAGGGCCCGTTCAAGTGCCCACCAAGAGTAACTGTGAGGACTTACAGTGTTATGGCACCAGCGCCACCACCACCAAAAGGCCCAATTTTTCTACCACTGTTCAACAATAGCATGTATTTACAATTTTTTATATAATAGTTCACAGCAGGGCTTTCCAGCGTTCCCCCCAAGAGTCACTGTGAGGGCTTACAGTGTTGTGGCAACACCAACACCTTAGGCCCAAATTTCTGCTGAGCATATAGGGCAATCCCCTACTTTCAAACATCCAACTTAAAAAGGTCTCCTACTTGCAAACGGAAGGTGACAACAGGAAGCAAGATGAAATCTACACCTAGGAAGGGAAATTCTCTCCTGTAAGGCCGCGTACACACGGGCGGACTGTTGGCTCAACTTTGTCCGCTGAACAGTGTTTCAGCGGACAGTCCGCTCGTGTGTGGGGCTTCAGCGGACAGTTTCAGCGGACAGTTTGACGAACAAAGTTTTTCGGAAATTCCGAAAAACTGTCCGCTGAAACTTGGTTTGAGCGAACAGTCCGCCCGTGTGTAGGCTACTTTCGAAATGAGCAAACTGTTCCCGCTCGGAGGGAAGTCTGCTCATTTCGAGCGCGTGTGCAGGTAGGCGGGGCCCGCGACGGAGACGTTGCGGGCTCCGCCGCCTGGAATGGACTTAAAGGGGAACCCCAACGCCGAAAAAAATCGGCGTGGGGGTCCCCCCAAAGTCCACAACAGACCCTTGTCCGAGCACGCTACCCGGCCGGCCAGGAAAGGGGGGCGAGCGAGCGCGCCCCCCCTCCTGAGCCGTACCAGGCCGCGTGCCCTCAACATGGGGGGTGCCTTGGGGAAGGGGGGGCCGCGCGGCCCCCCCACCCCAAAGCACCTTGTCCCCATGTTGATGAGGACAAGGGCCTCTTCCCGACAACCCTGGCCGTTGGTTGTCGGGGTCTGCGGGCGGGGGGCTTATCGGAATCCGGGAGCCCCCTTTAATAAGGGGGACCCCGGATACCGGCCCCCCACCCTATGTGAATGAGTATGGGGTACAATGTACCCCTACCCATTCACCTGTAAAATAAAAGTACCCAAAAAAAAACACAACACACGAGATAAAATATTTTATTGCACAGCTCCGGGGGTCTTCCGTCTTCGGGGGTCTTCTCGCCGGACTCCTCCGCTATCTTCTTGTAGCTCTTTTGCTAGCGGAGGAGTCCGGCTTTCTTCCTCCCCGCCGCCGGCCTCTTCTCCCGACTTCGGGGGTCTTGTCCCCCTCTTCGGTTCTTCTGCCGGGCCACCGCGCCTTCTTATAGCTCTTTTGCAGGCGGTGGCCCGGTCTTCGCGCTCGAAATGAGCGGACTGTTGCCTCGTGTGTGGGCGAGTCCGCTCATTTCAAAAGTTGCGCGGACTTAGTACGACGAACAAAGTTTGCCGTATTTGTCCGCTCAAAAAGTGCCGTGTGTGGGCGTGTTTGTTCATTCAAAAGTTTGAGCGGACTGTTTGACGAACTTAGTTTCGGCAGACAGTCCCCGCGTGTGTACGCCGCCTCAGAGTTGATATGGGAAAACGTGTCTCCGCTCCACTGGTGGCTTATCCCAATCCCTGTTTTTTTTTTTTTTTAAAACATATTTTATTCAGAAAAGGCTTAAAAGTACAGACGAACAGAAATTTCCAACAACAGTTAGAATACATACATGGCCGAGTTACAGAGCAATAAGGTGTACAAAATATAGAAACATTCTGAAAATCACAAGACCAGATCTGCGTAGGAGAAAACCCTGACTAGGAGCTCGTCCGGTGGATAAGCAGAATACTAACAGGTATGGTCCTGAACATGTTACTTTGAAAGGAATTGTCCCAGGGTTTTCGTAAGGGTCAAGGGACTCATAATATATTACGGTGGGTCAAGCGATATGAGAACAAGGGGTTAGTGTGTGTATGGGGACATGGCAAGGGAGACCTAGGAGGGGATCCACCTAGGATGGGGAGGGCTATGTGTTGTTGGGTTTATGTGGTGTTTACGGGGGCTAAGATGTGTGAACGTCTGTTTTGGGACGGTTTGAAATAAAATTAGGGTGAGGGAAAGGGGCAGGGGGGAAAAGGAGAGAAAGAGAAGGAGGGAATGAAGAGAGAAAGAAAAAAAAAAGGGGGGGGGAAGAAGGGTAACAAGGGATCACGTCGAGGGGGAGGCGTCCCCCTTCCCCGTGACCCCCCCCGAAGCAGAGCAGTGGTCATGTAACGTAGGTTCTCACCTTTCTCTCAGTTATGTAGTAAGTTCAGTAGTGGAGAGTAGATAAAGCCCCGTAGGGTAAAGGCAGTAAATCTGTGAATCAAAGCCATCATTTGAAAACCTCTGAGTAAGTTGTGGTGGTCTGGAAGTGTTTCCAACAGGCCCATTTCGTGCTAAATTTCGAGAGGGTGTCTTTGGAAATATGAATCAGCTCCTCCATTTCGGCCGTTTTGTTGATTCTGGCGAACCATTTTTTAATGGAGGGGACTCTGGGAGACCCCCAATGAACAGGGATACACTGTTTTGCCACGTTGAGCATATGCATCGCCAGGGAGCCCTGGTAGACTCGCCTAGGTAAGGGCGAAAGGTGGAGAAGGCATATTGATGGCGAGGGTTCAATATTGTAGGTGGTAACTTGGGAGGTGATTCTACATACTTCTCTCCAGTAGTCCTGAATGAGGGCACAGGACCACCAAATATGCAGTGGCGTACCCTTTTCCAGGAGACACCTCCAGCAGACGTCGGTGGCATTGGGGGCGAATTTGTGTACAATTGAAGGGGTGCGATACCATCTCGATTGGATTTTATAATTATTCTCCTGGGTGCTAACATTGGAAGAGCCTCTATGAATGGTCTGGAAAATGGAGCTCCATTGTTCGTCGGATATTGGCCGGGAGAGGTCTTCCTCATAGCGTTTGCAGGCCAAGGTGGATCCGGGGAGTTCCCCATCCCACAACATGTTGTGAGTGAGGGCTATTACGTGTCTCTGGGGGGTTGTTTGGGTGCAAAGTTTCTCAAAGGGCGAGAGAGGTCTGGAGCATAGGGAATTTCTGTTTAAGGATTGCAGATAGTGTGCAATTAAAAGGTAAGTCCAGGGGGGAATAGGTGGTCTAGCCACGGTGCTGGCAAGTGTTGGGGCGGAGATGAGTCTGCCTCTGTTGTACATATGGTAGGCTTGTAATCTGTCTTGTGGCCAGTGAGCTGATAAAAAGTCGGGGGACCCGCCGGGGGGGAAGTCTGGGTTGCACTTGAGTGGAGTTAGGGGCCCGGGGATCGAGGAGATTTTTGTGCGGGAGCATATTTGCTGAAAACATTTCAGAGTGGGGTGTAGGAGAGGGTGTAGGGTGGCGGAAGTGGGGATGTGGGTAGATCTTATCCAGGGTAGTGAAGCAAGTGGTATAGATGAGAAAGAAGCCTCCAGCGGAACCCATTCTTTATAGGGGTCCTGAATGTTCCAATCCACTACCCTGGTCAGATGGACCGCTCTGTAGTAATTAAGAATATCTGGGAAGCCCAGGCCTCCTAGATGTTTTGGGCGAGAAAGAGTCCTAAGGGAGATTCTAGGTTTCCGGTTACCCCATACAAACCTGGAGCAGATGTTGTTGTAGGTTGTGAAAAAAGATTGGGGGACTTGTATGGGTATGGTTTGGAGGATGTATAATAGGAGGGGTAGAACGTTCATTTTGAGGACCGCGATCCTGCCAAACCAGGATAAATTTTGTTTGTTCCATCTTTCAAGGTCCGTCGTCAATTTATGCAAGATGGGGAGATGATTTTTCGTATACAGGTCTTTTAACTTTCGAGGGATTTGGGTGCCTAAGTACGTAATGGAATCTGGTTTCCAGCGTATCTGGAAATTCGACTCACATTGCGTCTGGAGTGTTTCTGGAAGGGAAATACTAAGGGCATAGGACTTGGAAAAATTTATCTTAAGATTAGATATAGCCTTAAATTTTTGAAACTCTGAGAGGACAATTGGGATGGTGGTAATAGGTTCCGTGAGATACATTAAGATGTCGTCGGCGAAGGCCGCGTACTTGAACTCTTTTATTGGAGTGTGGACGCCCTTAATGTCACTGTTCAAGGTAAGGGTCTGGAGGAGAGGTTCCAGTGTAAGAATAAAAAGGATCGGGGAGAGGGGGCATCCCTGCCTTGTACCATTTCTGATGGAGAAGGTGTTTGACAGAGTGCCGTTGACCCGTACCCGTGCTGTTGGTGTGGAGTAAAGGGACATGATCATATTAATCATATGAGGGCCGAGTCCTAGGGCGGTGAGTACTGCTTCCATATAGTCCCAGGCCACTCTGTCAAACGCCTTCTCCGCGTCTAGGGATAAGAAGAAGGCTTTCTGTTGAGATTGCGTGATCAGATGGTGAATGTTAATGGATTTCAGGGTATTGTCTCTTGCTTCGCGTCCGGGGACAAAACCTACTTGATCGGGGGATATCAGGGTCGGGAGGAACGGGAGGATTCTATTGGCGAGAATTTTTGCGAATATTTTCACGTCCACATTAAGTAGGGAAATCGGCCTATAGCTACTAGTGAGTGTGGGATCCTTATCTGGTTTGGGTATGACAGCAATGTGGGCTTCTAAAATACCGCCGGGGAGGGATTTCGAGGTTGGAGTGGAATTGAAGGCCTTCAGAAAAGGTGTTTGAAGCGTCTCCGCGAACAACTTATAATAAGCTGAGGTCAGCCCATCTGGGCCGGGGCTCTTTCCAGGTTTCAGTTGTTTAACTGCTTGTGACCATTCCGCTGAAGAGATGGGGGCTTCCAGGGCTTGGAGGGTGTCTGAGGGGATAGTCTTAAGGGGGAGCTTCGAGAGGTACGTCTGGATGTCACAGAGTCGTTTACGGGGGTCCAGGGATTGTGGAGTCGAGAGATTGAGGTTGTTGAGAGAGGTGTAGTAACGTTCGAATTCCAAGGCTATATCTGTGTTGGACTCATGGACCGAACCCGCGGGAGAGTTTATACGGTGTATCGTTCGATTAGCAGCTTTAATTCTCAGGGCTCGGGCCAGGAGGCGCCCTGACTTATTCCCATGCTCATAAAAGAGCTTCTGGGATAGGGCGAATCTCTTTCTCGTCTGATACTCCAATATGTCTAGGATTCGGGTGCGGACGTTCGTCAGTTCTGCATGGGTATCCAACGCAAGAGTTCTCTTGTGTTGGGCTTCAAGGGACCTAAGTTGTGAGAACAGTGTTGTTAGCGCGGCAGCTCTTTCTTTTTTGAGGGCAGCGGCCAGGGAGATAATCTTTCCCCTTACAACACATTTATGTGCTTCCCATTGAGTAAGGGGGGAAACATCTGGTGTGTCATTTTCTGAAAAATAGTGGGTTAAACAGTCCCTAATTTCGTTTATTCTGAGCTCGTCTGTGAGGATACTTGCATCCAATCTCCAGATGCAGGTCCGGTCAAGTTTTTCAGGGAATGTGAACAGGGCTGTGATGGGGTGGTGGTCCGAGATCGTCATAGGCTCAACTGAGGCCTTGGTCAGATTATGTAAGCTGTGTTGGGAAACCATGAGGTAGTCAATACGCGAATACCTATTGTGCGGGACGGAGAAAAAGGTGAAATCCTTGTCTTTGGGATAAAGCGATCGCCATGTATCATGGAGTAGTAGTTCCTGGAGACTTTTCTTGATTTGTTTGAGGGCACGGTATGTCAGGCTGGAGGACCCTGAAGAGGTGTCCAATAAGGGATCCAAGGGAGCGTTAAAATCACCACCGAGGATCAGCATTCCTTCCGAGAAAGAGTGCAGTTTACGCACCACTTTCCGAAAGAAAGGCACCTGTGAGGAGTTGGGGCTGTATATATTAGCGAAGGTGAACATTCTATTTTTATATGTTCCTTTGATGAAAAGGAATCTTCCATCATCGTCTGCTAGGGTATCCGTAAGTTGAAGGTCAAAGCGCTTGGAGAGGAGTATGGAAACACCTTTACATTTAGCAGATGGACTGGTAGCATGAAATACTACAGGAAAGGCATGGTTGGACAGTTTGGGGATAGATTTAGCACGGAAATGGGTCTCTTGAAGGAGGACCACATCTGCCTTCAGTTTTTGCATTTGGTTAGCGTCTGGTGGCGCTTCTCAGGAGTGTTTAGGCCTTTGGCATTTAGGGAGACAAGCTGTAGTGACAAATTTTTCGAGCTTTGCGATGTCGGTAACATTGTGAGAGAGGTAAGGTTAGCTTAGGAGCTTCTGGGGGGGGGAAGAGAAAGGAAAAAGAGAAAAAAAAAAGGGGGGGGGGAGAGAGGAGAGGAGGGGACAGGAGAGAGGGGGGGGGTGTTAGGGGAAGAGTGAACCTGGAAGGGGTACGGGGAGTGTGGGACCGGTGGGTGGGTTGAACCTGTCAACCCTTCGGAAAACCGAGGGAGGCACCGGCCGGGTCAACTCTGACTACCAGCGTCCGTTGTGCGGGGGTGGCGGGCGAGGTCACACGAGATGTAGGAGGTCTCCGTCACTAAGAGACCTAGAGAGGCAGAAGATCGGCAATTGATCAAGATAATGGATATGCAATCAGAAATTATTAGCATAGTAGCTATAATGAAAGGGCTATGGGGGAGCGAGAGAACAAGTGGATGCGGATGTGTCATAGTTGAAACAGTGAAACCAGAGAGTCAGGGGCAATTAATACTGTTTGGGGCCAAATAGGGGGTGGGTGGTGATGTGAAATAGGAACGGTAGTTCAGGGGAAACCGAAGAGGTAGGGTCAGAGGTTCGTGAGGAATGCGATAAGAGGTTGGTCATAAGTTGGCAGTTGAAAGGGTGACATGAAATAGACCTGATAACTCGTGCATAAGGGGGAACATTAGAGTGGGGCACATCACAGGTATGCAAATAAAATTTTCTAGCAAGTAGACTATAACGTAACATGGGCAGCGGGGCAGCGGGGTTCAAGATCTAATTTTGTCCTGAACCTCACCTCCGACTCGCAGGAAGGTTACGAGTGTGCATTTTATGTCAGCTTGATGCAAATAAACCTTAGCTGTAGACACTGTAAAAGAAAAGTAAGGAAAGAGGAACAGTGAGGAGTAGAGAAAGAGGGGAGAGAGGCAGAAGTGAGAGAAACACAGGCAAGTATACCACTTAAGTAGATGGTGGTGTCATGGACACGTCTGGCTGAGGTATGCTGAGGTGGGCACAGCTTGCTGGCAAACTGGTGCCGGAAGAGGCAAAGTTTTGCGAGAGTCTCATGGAGCAATCTGAGGCCGTGGGTAGCAGGAGGCAAAGCAATAGTATACTGGGGGCCTTTAGGGACTTAAAGTCGGAGCACATGGGAAAAAAGACAGGAAAGATGCCGGGAGTTCCAGGCGACTTGACAGAAGACGATGGACGATGGGAATGTATCCAGACTCGACGTGGGTATTGTCATAAGGAGGGAACCAGACGTTTCATCACCTGTGCGGGTGGAGTTGGGGAGTCTTTGGGTTTAAGCTGAAGATTCGACGATAGGTAGAAGTCTTCAAGAAGCAGGGATCAGTCGAAGGTTCTCGGTGTAGGAGCACACTGAAAAGAAGTTCGACGGGTGTAGAGGTCAAGAGGGTTGTGTCCGCAGGCCTATACGGCAACTAGGTCCAGCATTATTAACGGAAAGCGTCATTCAACAAGTAGGAGAGGATGTCGGTGGCCTCTCAACTACGGCGAGGTCTGCGGTGAGCAGGCGAAGCTGTGGGACTGCTATTTCTTGGTGGAGAGGCATTCCTCTGTGGCGAGTGAGGGGGAGGAGGTTGGTGGTCAGGTCTCCGGCGTCTCCCAATGGCATAATTGCCCGCTTCGTCCATCACCTCCATGGAGGATACTCTACGGAGAGTAGGCAGCCTGAAGTCACTGTACCAGTCAGGGAGGTCAACGGAAGGGAGGTCAAGCGCGGTACAGAAATGCTCAAGATCATCTGGGACTCGCAGGTTTGCTATGCGACCCTGGTGAGAAACAGAAAGGCAGAAAGGGTATTTCCAGCGGTATGGAATGGCTCTGTTTTTCAGCACTTCCAGTAGAGGTCGAAGTTCCCTTCTACGCTGCAGGGTTATGTTGGAAAGGTCCTGAAAAATCTTGATGTTCACTCCTCTGTGGGTAATCTGGTTCCTTTCTCTCGCTTTGCGCATAATGTCCTCCTTCAGGGGAAAGTCCACCAGGCAGCATATCACGTCTCTCGGGAGGTCAGTATCACGGCCTCTGGGGCGCAGGGCTCTGTGTATGCACTCAAAAGCCACTGGGGTGTCCGGAGGTCTTTCCAGGAGGTCATTGAAGATATGGGTGACTCTTTGGGACAGCAGGTTAGGGTCCAGGGACTCTGGTATGCCCCTCACCCTCAGGTTGCGGCGTCTCCCTCTGTTATCGAGGTCTTCCAGGTGCCTGTTGATGTCCCTCAGGTGTATGGCGTGGGACTCAGAAAGCTGCTGCACTTGGCAGAGGGAGGCATCATGGCGGGTCTGCACAGCTTCTAATTCGTCCACCCGAAGCGACATGGAATGAATGTCAGCCCTCAGGTCGGATATCGCAGTGGATAGGGTATGCTTAATATCCGCTGCTACACTGCGTAAGTCTTCTAGGCTTATCGCCGGCTGTTCCCGGGGACTTGCATCCGGCCTAGTGCGCAGCGGGCTCCTGCTGTGCGAGCGAGATTCACTCGAGGCCGCGGCTCGGGAGCTACTGGTAGGCCGCGACCGGAAGATTTCCGGAATCTGCCTGTGCGGGTGAGTCTCAGGCTCCGGGGGTGAGCGGGGTCTAGCCGCCGACATAGTGGAGCGATAAGGAGTGCAATTCAGAGGTAAAAAGCACACTGTCACTTGCCTTAGCCTATGTAGCAGGGTCTCGTGGACGGGAGCTCGGGAGTTATGCGGCCATCTCGGAACAGCGTCAAGCCACGCCCCTTCCCAATCCCTGTTTTACTAAAAACCCAAATTTTCAAAAAACATTGTTCATTGGGACAGAAAGTGAGGAGAAATCTTCTGAAGAGGTGCATGGACAGCAAAAAAAGTTATAGGGGTGATAACCCTTCCCTATGTTTTCCAAAAACTACGCAAGTACGCAGGCAAAAAGATGCCATGCTGTGCTTGCGCTGGTGTACTTTGGGGACAGGAGCCACACTGGGGCAGATATTCTCTCAGCCAGCCTCTGCAGAGCTCACAGGTGGTTGATGCCATGGCAGTTTAAGCCAGGAATGGTGGTTTGCGACAATGGCACCAACCTCCGCTCTGCCCTCCAACAGGAACAACTGACCCATGTGCCCTGTGTGGCTCACGTCCTTAACTTGGTGGTGCAGCGGTTCTTGGGTAGGTACCCGGGCTTCCAGGATGTCCTGAGGCAGGCCAGGAAAGTCTGTGCATTTCCGCCGGTCATATAATGCCAGTGCCTGGCTGGCTGACCTCCAAAAGGAGTTGAACCTGCCCAAGAACTGCCTAATCTGTGACATGCCCATCAGGTGGAACTCAACATTGGCCATGCTGCACCAGCTGCACACGCAGCAGAGGGCCATCAATGAGTACCTGTGCAACTATGGCACCAGGACAGGGTCAGGGGAGCTTGTTTTTTTTCCCCCCATGCCAGTAGGCCATGATCAGGGATACAGGCACTATCCTGTCACCATTTGAGGAGGCCACGAGGATGGTGAGCAGTGACACTGTCCCTCTTGTCCACCTGTTGGAGCACACGCTGCATGGAATAATGGACAGGGCACTTGAGGAAGAACAGGGGCAGGAAGAGGAGGCCTTCCTTGCCTCTCAAGACCCCCTTTATCCAGACAGTGTTCCTGCTGGCCCACCGATCACACAGGAAGAGGAGGAGGATTGTGTCAGCATGGAGGTGGAGCCTGGCACTCAGTCCAAATATATCATCCAAATATAGCAGCAGCAGGCTTTTAGGGATCATTTACAGTCCCAAGAAACCCGTGGACTTGTACGTGACTGGGAGGAGGTGGCTGTGGATCATTTTGTCCTTAGTGACCCAGAGGACTCCGGACTGAATGCCTCAGCTAACCTACGCTGCATGGCCTCCCTGATCCTGCAAAGCCTGCAGAAGGATTCTCATATTCAGCAGATCAAGGAGAGGGATCATTACTGGCTGGCAGCTCTCCTTGATCTACGGTACAAGGGTAAGGTTGCGAACCTTATCTTGCCATCGCAGAGGATGAGACATCTTCAGGAGGCCTTGCAGAAAGGTCTGTACAACGTGTTCCCAGGGACTGGGTGCTTACAAATTCCTGGTCCTAGACAATGTGTTGCTGAGGCTTCGGTTAGGCACAGAAGAAGTGGTGGAGAAGGTGGCCGTCTGACCGATGTGTTCAAACAATTTTTTTTAGTCTGCAGCCCCAAGGTATGATCAGTTCCAGCAACCATCGCCACCGTCTGATTTACATGTTGCAGGAATACCTAGGGGCAAGACCAGACTTGGACACTTTTCTCACCGAAAATCCTCTGGGTTACTGGGTCTTGAGGATTGATCACTAGCCAGAGCTTCCACAGTATGCAATTGAGCTACTGGCCTGTCCTGCATCCAGCATTCTTTGGGAATGCACAGCCAGTGCTGCTGAAGGCTTTGTAACCGATTACAGGGTGTGCCTGTCCACCGACTCGGTTGATCAGCTGACCACCATAAAAATGAATCAGTCTTGGATCACCACCAGCTCAAGCACAAGCTTGAGCTGATTTAACTAAATCATTTTTTTGAAATGTCAGATCCCTTCAAGACTGCCTATGCTGATGCTGAGTGACTATACTCTTCTTCAATGATCCTGCTGATAGCTTGGAAGAACATTTTTGGTTCTGGGTGCCACCATCAGTGGCTAAGGCCCAATTTTTCAGCCCCTGTTTAACAGGGACGTGTAATTACAATTTTTGATGCAATACTTTGCAGCAGGGCTCATTCCTGCTCTCCAACTAGAGTTTCTGTGAGGTGTTGTGGCACCAGTGCCTAAGGCCCAATTTTTATGTAATTACAATTCTTGATATAAATTTCATAGCAGGGCCCGTTCAAGTGCCCACCAAGAGTAACTGTGAGGACTTACAGTGTTATGGCACCAGCGCCACCACCACCAAAAGGCCCAATTTTTCTACCACTGTTCAACAATAGCATGTATTTACAATTTTTTATATAATAGTTCACAGCAGGGCTTTCCAGCGTCCCCCCAAGAGTCACTGTGAGGGCTTACAGTGTTGTGGCAACACCAACACCTTAGGCCCAAATTTCTGCAGAGCATATAGGGCAATCCCCTACTTTCAAACATCCAACTTAAAAAGGTCTCCTACTTGCAAACGGAAGGTGACAACAGGAAGCAAGATGAAATCTACACCTAGGAAGGGAAATTCTCTCCTGTAAGAGTTGATATGGGAAAAACGTGTCTCCGCTCCACTGATGGCTTATCCCAATCCCTGTTTTACTAAAAACCCAAATTTTCTAAAAACATTGTTCATTGGGACAGAAAGTGAGGAGAAATCTTCTGAAGAGGTGCATGGACAGCAAAAAAAGTTATAGGGGTGATAACCCTTCCCTATGTTTTCCAAAAAGCTTTAAAATAGTTTTTTTGACTGGCGCTACACTTTAAAAATGTACCAGTTCAAAATTACAAACAGATTCTACTTAACAACAAACCTACACAGTCCCTGTCTTGTTTGCACTGCCTGTATACTGCTGTTCTGATTATTTGGGTACGGGGTTCCCCTTAATATCCATACAAAACCCAAAGGGCAGGGACTGTAATAAACATGGGAAATATGTGCCACTTCACAGGCACGATATTTAAAGGAATATTTCACTCTTTTTTTTTTCACTTTAAGCGTCATTAAAATCAGTGTTCCCGAAAAAAGACACTTTTTTTTTTTGCATTGAAACATGTCCCCTAGTGCAGGTGCCAGGCCCTCAAACCCTTTTTAGGACGATAACTTGCATATTGGCCTTTAAAATTAGCACTTTTGATTTCGAATGTTCGAGTGCCATAGACTTTAATGGTTCTAAAGTTTGCGCAAATTTTCGGTTCGTTCGCAGGTTCTGGTACGAACCGAACCGGGGGGGTGTTTAGCTCATCCCTTGCAATCAGTGCTATACAAATGCCCTGAATCCTGTGTAAATGGCAGTGAAGGGGTTAACCACTAGGGGGGTGGTTAAGTGTGGAGTGTTTCTAACTGTGGAGGGGCGTGGCTAAGTGTGACACCTCACTGATCTCTGCTCATGATCACAGGGAGCAAAGACACTGTCACTAGGCAGAATGGGGAGATGCTTGTTTACATTAGCATTTCCCCATTCTTCCCCTCTGTGAGATGATCGCGGGCTGCCTCTTAAAGGGCAACGTACAGTTACGTTAGTTTGCCTGTACTAGCCCTTCTGCCGACGTATATCGGCATGAGGCAGTCGACAAGCGGTTAAGAGGTTAGCACGAACATAGCTTAAATGTAAGAAGTATTGTATAGCAGAGCTTTGGAGTGTGTATGTGTGCAGGGCACACACAAGTGGTATCACTGGTAGCATTGTTTGAAGCTCGTGAACTACTGGTTAGTAGGTAAGGAAAAGTTGTTGTTAACAGAGAGAAATACTTAATTTTATGTGTATATAAATTCTTGTCTTGGAATTCCAATTTAGAGTATACGTTGTTTTTTCTTCTGAATGCAAGTGGATAGTTAGGTAGTTGATATGTGTCTTATGATCCTGCTAAGACGGAGAGCATTGCTAAAGTGGGCAGGTGAGAGGGACAGAGTAGGGTACGTGTGTGTGTGTGTGTGTGTGTGTGGTGCTTTAAGAGGATTGAATCATATATTTGGATGAGGACAAGTTACTATTTGAGTGATTCCTCCTATCCAAGGTATTGTTTAGCTCAATACACAGAGGTACATGTCCGCTTGCACTATGTTGCTTCAGGTGAAAAAAGGTGATCAAACCGCCGACCATTCCTTCGCCTCCGCTTTTGCATTACATATTCAGCGAGTCCGAGAGACTTGCTGAGGTGGAGAGTGAATGTTAAAGAAGGATTTAATTCAGAAAATTATCTACAAAAATACATGTTTATTAAAATGTTGCAACTATTGTCAGTCTATTCATGAGATGTTTTGGGCACAGATTAAGCCCATGCCCAATGCATAGTTAATTGGGAACATTAAAAGGGGAATGTGACACGTCACTGATTACATGTATGCGCTGGTACCAAATGTTTTGTTGAGCAATCTGATCTGATACAAATTTTTAAAAGTAGCATTTCAATTTTATGTATAGGGTATCTTTATTATTTCAGTTAGAGTCTGACTTTAAGGACTGTTTTTTAACTGTAATTGCCTACCCTTACATTATTGAAGTTAAAAGGTGTTGCTTTTCTTTTTTGCACTAAAAGCAAATGTGCTATATTTGTGTAAATTTGTTTAATTGTGTTTGGGCTATATTAACAAGGATTGGGAATTTTAAAATGTTTGACTTTATCTTTTTTGCCAAATACAAGTTTAAAAATATTATAATTAGGAAGTATGTATCTATGCTATGGAAAGAATAAGAAAGTTATGCATTCCAGGCTCTATGCCAGAGGAATGGTGGTTAGTAGAGAAAAAGAGAAGTAACTGTGCTGTGTAATTCTGTGCACTAGGGAAAATATATTTACTTCGGTTGAGATAAGGATTTAAAAATATGGAACAAGGTGTTCAAAGGTATTTGAGGGAAAAATATGGAAAACAATGAAGAATGAATGGAATGACCAAATGAATGTGGAATGAGAACGTGGTTGTATTGTGTTCAATGAATGCACAGGGTATTATCTTCAAGTGTTTGTTTAAAATGTACAAGTTGTCTTATATTGTGCTTTCTTGTTTTGGGAGTAGAGGTTATTAGGCCCATGTTCTTGATAATGTATGTTTCCCTAAAAGTTTGGGGTTAAATTAGAATTGATAATGGGATTTTGGTAAAAAAAAAAAAAAGGTTGAAACAAACTATAAATGTTTGAAGAGTTACTGAAATTAAGTAACTAGGACCAAAATAAATTGCTACGTGTATTGAGTCCATAAGATACTAAAATATCGAGGGGAAAGTTTGTTTGAATAAGTCAGAGTGACTATTCTGGATATATTTATCTTTAGAATTCCAAGAGGGTCAATCGTGAAGTGTTAATGATGTAATGTTGTTTATCCATCAATGTTTTGTTTGTTGCTGATCAGATATATTTGCAAAGTTGGGAGGCTGACTTCTGAGACAGAATAGGTGTTTGGTTAAAATGTTCTGTTCGGAGACCCTTGGGTCCTGGGGGTTTCAAATTCTTTCCTAAAGGGTGTTTAAGTTTTGTTGAAATCCTGCTGAAATATTGGAATTGAAGAGGGGGGGGGGGGGGAGAAAAATTTTGTTAAATATATTGAATCTATATAATGAAGACTCTTGCTGAGAAACATTTTTATTACTGCATGCTTTACTTACGTTTGATTCAATAAAGGAATATTATTTTTAATACCTCCAATGGTTAAGGCTTGCATTTAACAGGTAGATTCTGTGATTATTCATGTTGGATGAGGAGTATCCACTGCAGCCTGCCAGCATTCACCCCTAGCCCCATGCCCTATCCAGATGAAGAGATGACTACAGCTTTTACATGGAAATCTTTGTTCATCTTTATTGTTCAAATACCATAGGAGATGCTGAGATGAGTAAAGGCGGACTCCTGCTGGAAAATGTTCCTGGGAATGACACCTTGAGGGTTAGCCAATGACGCATACCCAAGGTCTACGGAATTTCAGTGAGCATCACAAGGGAGAGATCCAGATATGCCAACCCGAAGACCCAAGTCTAGCTCAATGCATCAGTTCCAGTCTGTCTGTGGATATTGAGTTCGATCCTTACAAAAAGAGGCAGGGTTTTTTGAGTGGAGGATCTCTGTAAATTATGGGTGAGCACAGAATCAAACTAAACATTTTGGGAAAAGTTTAGGAGAATGAAAATTTATAAATGTGGACATTTCCATTTCCTTCATTTTTATACAGTTAATGGACATTCAGAAGCCATACAAGAGACTTTTTTTTTTGTGCTTTTTTTTGGGACTATTTTTATTTGGCCTAAAGGCTGTAAGGCCCTTCCCACGTGCTTTTATGGACTGTCACGCCCCTTCCCCCTTTATATTTCATGGACAATTGATGCGCAGCTGAGATTATGTGTTTATTATTTTCTATTTTTACATGCTTAGTGTGGTGGTAAATTTGTGGGAAAGTAGTCCAGGTGAATGTCGGGGGCATATTGGGTTTGTGATTCCTCACATTTGTGACAAAAGAGAGGATTGTTGTAATATGCCCAAACCATTGTGACCGATATGCTTTGATATGCTCTGCCATTCCAGTATACAAGATTGCTTAAAGTGGTTGTAAACCCTTACAACACACTTTGACCTACAAGTAAGCCTAGATTAAGGCTTATCTGTAGGTCCAAGAAATATCTCCTAAACCTATATTTGCCCGAAGACAGGCGCACTGAGCGCAGCATTTTCAACGACGGAGCTGCCGCGCGTGTCGGCCCCCGTGCGCGGGAGTGAAGTCATCGCGGCTTCGCCGAATGACAGCGGCGGAGCTGCGAGACTCCACCAAGAAGATGGATGTGCCGGACTACAGGGGACAGCGGTGACTTTGCTGGCTCCTGTGTCAGGTAAGTGACACATAATGGACTACTATGCGATGCATAGTAGTCCATTATGCTTTGCCTTTGCAGGGAATGAAAGAGGAAGTAAACTCATCAGGGTTTACTTCCTCTTTAAATCTGCAACTATAAAATGTTTATAAAGATGCTGGCACAAGCACTGTACTAAAATCTCTACCCTCCCCTCTTTCTATTGGTATGTTGAACTATATATTGGCTGTAATGAATCTAAATAAAGGCACACCTTTTACGAATGCACCGTCTAGCTTTGTTGGTTCCTGGATCAGGGAAGCAGTATTATGCCTCGTACACACGATCAAACAATCCGGTGGAAAAGTCCGGCAAACTCAAGTCTGCCGGACAATCCGCCTGTGTGTAGGCTCCGGCTGACTTTTTTTACCCAAAAGTCTGGCAGACTAAGAAAGTATTTTTGCACTCCAATCTGTCCGCCGGACTCGCATTTCGGCGGACAGTTCGGCCGTGTGTGTGCCAGTCCGCCCTACTATTGAAATGAGCAGACTTTTCCCGCGCGGAGAAAAGTCCGCTCATTTTGAGCGCGTCTCCAGGTAGCCGGGGCCAGCGAAGGAGGCGTCGCTGGCCCTGTCACCTGGTATGGACTTAAAGAGGAACCCCTATGCCAAAAAATCGGCGTGGGGTCCCCCCTAGGTCCATATCAGACCCTTATCCGAGCACGCTACCTGGCCAGACAGGAAAGGGGGTGGGGACGAGCGAGTGCCCTCCCTCCTGAGCCGTGCCAGGCCGCGTGCCCTCAACATGGGGGAGTGTCTTGGGGAAGGGGGGGTGTGCGGCCAATGTGAGGTCAATGTACCTCTACCCATTCACCTGTGAAAAAAAGTAAAAAAAAAAAAAACGCAACACACAAGGGTTAAAATAGTTTATTGCACAGCTCCGGGGGTCTTCTTCCGTTTTCGGGGGTCTTCTTGCCGGTCTCCTCCGCTATCTTCTGCTCTTTTGCTAGCTCTTTCACTAGCGGAGGAGCCCGGCTTTCTTCTTCGCCGCCGCCCTCTTCTTCCGACTTAAGGGGTCTTGTCCCCTCTCTTCGGTTCTTCTTGCCGGGCCACCGCGCCTTCTTCTAGCTCTTTTACAAGTGGTGGCCTGGGCTTCTGTCGCCGTCTTCTGTTCTTCTTTTCTTCTCTTCAGATGTTGCCTTGTCGCTGTCTCCGCTCACAATGACAGGGACGCGGTGCGCGGTGACTTATATAGGGACATCACCGGATGATGTCCCCGCCTATTATGATGTCACAGCCCCAGAGGATGCTGACGGGGCCAGCGACGCCTCCTTAGCTGGCCCCGGCTACCTGGAGAAGCGCTCAAAATGAGCAGACTTTCCTCCACGTGTGTGGGCGAGTCCGTTCATTTCAAAAGTACGGCGGATAGTCCGGCGGACTTAGTACGCCATATTAGTCCACTGAAAAAGTGCCGTGTGTGGGCAAGTAGCTCGTTCGGAAAGTCTGGTGGACAGTCCGGAGGAAAGTCCGCCAGACTAAGCGGGATAGTCTGCTACGTGTGTACGCGGCATTAGTATCCTTACTTGATGGCTTTGCAAACAACTTCATGGCAGCTTCTTTAGTAGAGTGCATGCCATCTTGTCCCACATGGTCCGTCACCATCAGTCAGTCTTTACCCCATTTTTCCATGGTTTTTAGCTTGAATATGTGCACTGGAGGTTGGGGTAGGATACAGGGAATTCACCCAGCCTCAAATGAGACCTTGGATCGGTCTGA
This sequence comes from Lithobates pipiens, assembly GCF_037356315.1. NCBI lineage: Eukaryota > Metazoa > Chordata > Amphibia > Anura > Ranidae > Lithobates > Lithobates pipiens. The sequence continues at coordinate 147,297,654 of NW_027507791.1, forward strand.
GGATTGCTTTGTCATGTGATATAGTCAGAAGTTCACTGTAGCTAGAGCTCTGTGCATCCTACTCCATCAGCTGCAAGGCACGATTCCCCCCCCCCCCCCAAGATAAAACTTTAGGATTAGAGGTCTCTCAGAATACGTGAAAGATGTCCACTCAGCAGTCTGTTCTTTTATTAAAGAACTTATTCCAGACATACAGAAACACCGACTGGAGCTGGATAGAGCACACAAAGCATTACAGCCCCCACGTTCTGATGGCTTACCCTGGGACATTGTGGTAAAGATGCAGTATTATAGCAGGAAGGAGGATCTCATGCATAGATCTAGAGAGGCAGGTCAACTCTCTCTCCAGGGTCATTCAATACAGGTGTTCGACGACCTATCCCCCACAACTATACTGAGAAGGCACTCTGTCAAACCACTTTTGTTGATCCTGTCCCAGAATGCAATTAAATAAATATTGGTGGTCATTTCCTTTCCAGCTGAGTTTCACGTATCGGAACAAAACATGTTTTTTTTTCTTCAACCCTTAATGGGGAACGTCTACTTCTACAGTTGGGCTTCCTTTCTCAAGACCCCTCTCTATCTACCTCCCACAAAACCCTAGGATTAGAGATGGCCTTGCGGTTCGCAGATAATTTTGCTCGTTCGCGATTTGCCAAACCGGCAGACTTCTGGAGCTGTTCACAGCGGCCATATTTGTTTACATTGTGAAGAACTTTGACCCATGATGACACATCCATCATGGGGTTCAGGACAGCCAATTGAGATATATTTCAGCACATGGACAATTGGACATTCCCCCTACCTTATAAATAGACCTGATCTGGCAGCCATTTTACATTCTGTCTTTTGTCAGTGTAGGGAGAGGTTTCTGTGTGGAGCAGGACAGTCTGTACTGACACAAATTGCTGGCTATTAGGTCCACAAAAGTCCTTTTTAAGGACTGGTATAGGTGTAGTACAGTATATAGGGTTCTGGTGCACTGCTGCTGTGCTGGTGATTGCTGAGTGCACTGCTGACCGATTCTGCAGCTGTGTTTTGTCAGTGTAGGGACAGAATGCCGTGTGGAGCAGGGACAGTCAGTTTAATCACTAGCTGTTACGTCCACAGAGGTCCTTATAAGGACTGGTATAGGTGTACAGTATATAGGGTTGTACACGTATAATATACTTTCAAATATAGCCTATTATACTTGACTGCTGAGCTGAGTGCTGACCGATTCTGCAGCTGTCTTTTATCAGTGTAGGGACTGAGGGACAGTTTGGTGTTCTGAACAGGGACAGTCTGCAATTCACTAGCTGCTAGCTACTATTAGGTCCACAAAGGCCCTTTTAAGGACTGGTATAGGTTTACTATTTGGTGTGCAGTATATAGCGGTGTAATACACATATAAAATATTTGCACCACCACCATATACCTTCCGCTTGAGTAACAGGAATTTTCTGATCCATCACAAGTGAAGTAACTGATCAATACAACCTATTATTATTATCAGCTATGTATTACTTTGTCTAGTCCCTATAGATTAGTTAGCATGTGCTCAGAGTATAGATAGACTATCGTTAATATCACAATACTATAACAATTAGCTATGAAACCAAATACACGGTCTAAGATCAATCAAATCTCATTTATTTCCCAAGGAAATGGGAAAGCTTGCATAAGGTATCAATAGAAGTTACAAGAGTACATAGCATACAATCAGAATACAATACAAGCAATACTTAGCAGATCTTCGTGGCTGAGCCTCATGGTAGAGTGAGAGACAGCTCTCTTTGCTGAATCCCTTTTTGATAAACACACACCATCCAAACTGCATCCTACTGCCAGTCCCATTTGCTTTGGACCAATCAGTGTTCATATGACAGCCCTCCCTATATTACTGACTGTCCTGCCATACTTGGCTTCTGGGGACAGTATTGCAGTCGATGTGCCCTGGGCCGTCTTCGTCATCAATCTCTTTGAAGCTTTGTGCACACCAGGTGGGCTGAAGATAACTCCTTTGTTATGCAGATTCTGTTTGGTGGCACATTCCTCTATACTTTTTAAACATGTGGGACTGCAAATATCAATATGGCTGAGTTTGATTGTACAAACAGATGTGTAGAACTTTAGATATATAACATTACTTCATGTTCAATTCCAACATATTCCAGTTTGCGCCTAAAAGGCGCATACCACCCTTCTTCAGACATGGCTCCTATTGAACAGTCCATAACTGTTTTAACGCGTGTGGTTCCCCAACATGTGCTTCCGAACCAGTACCTGTGGCACAGTCCTTAGCTTGTGTAACATGTGGTGGTTTTCAACATGTGCTTCCAAACCAGTACCTGTGGCACAGTCCTTAGCTTGTGTAACGTGTGGTGGTTTTCAACATGTGCTCCAGAGACCTCTCCCATGGAACAGTCCATAATGGTCTTACCGCGTTGTGCTCCCCAACACGTGCTGCTTTGCTACTGAGTGACATACCACCATCCTTCTTCAGCGATAGCTTCCCGGTCACCCTTCTGTATCTTTGGTATCTTCTACTTTCCGGTATCTTCAGGACAGGACGCAGTACAGGCAAGGGATGTCCATTCACTCACCATTCACCAGCATACGTTCAGAGCAATATTTCACCAGCTCTCAACTACCAAGTTTCGATGAGGGCCTTTCTTGCCCATATTACTAGCCTACACTACACATAGGTCACACTATACCATAACATAAATCCACTTATTACCACAATATATACATACATATGTGTCCCCTCCAATTATGCACCCTGCTCCCAACCTCCTATAATCTCTTACTGTAAATATGGGTCGTGATTCGGCAAACTTGCTCACAGCGGTGTTGCAGGGCTCTGACTTGGCAGCAAAGTCTCAAACTTGTACACAGAGACCTTACCGTCAAATCGTCCCTCAACTTGCATAGACAAATGGGAGACCCTTCTATATAGAGTTTAACCATACATACAAATCTACAACAACGAAAAAAAAGCACACAATTCCACCCCGGTGTAGAAACAGAACGAAACTCTGGATAGCCGCACTCCGGATTGTGTAAAATTTAGATGCCTTTATTTCTTCAAAATGCAAGTGCAAAACTCCATTGAACAAGACGTCACAGCAAAAAGGGAACAAAAAAGGATTTTTGAATAAAATTGATAACACGTTTCACGCTACAAACAGCGCTTACTCATAGCTAGCTTATGTTCTGAATAACAAACAAATATATACTGTTCATGTATAAGCACACCACAGTGAAATCAGAGGTAAAACCATGACAGCTGATAAAGCTATCATCATAGATTCTCCACACATGCATTCCACACCCAGTTGTTGGTTGGTGAAAATAACTGGCAAAGGAAAAAAGGGGAAAAGGGTGAACATATCCGTGTGTTGAAACGTGATTTGATGAAAAGTATAAATATGTAAAAAATATATATATATACATATAGAAGTGAAAATAACAAAGTGTGAAAATAAAAAGAAAAATGTGTATATGTATATAGGCGTGTATAAATGTGTGTATATAAATATATTGGTGTAAATGTGATAATAATACTTGTAATTGTGCACTAGTGCAGAGTAACCTTTTAATGCATAGATAAAGAATATGAATAAATGTCATACAATTCAAAGTGAAACAGTATTGAATGTTTATATGTATGTAAATAAACTTAAATATTTAGAGAATAAACTGTGATATAAAAGTGACAGGGATGAACATGCACTAAACAAAATCATATCGGATTGATGGCCATATTTATGTGAACTGTCGGTGAAAAAAGAAAAGGATAATAATAAAAGAGCCAATATGAAACCATACAATTGATGGACTTATTTCGATGACAAGTAGTATGCATGCATGGAAAGTCCAATATTCAGAAGCAGATCACAATTGCCAAATATTTCTAAAATGGTACATACACCAACCAATCTCGTGTTTTTATCGATGTGTAAATGAATGTAAATACACCAATCAATGCATAAAATAAAGTATGTACCTGCAACTACCACTATAAAAACACACAAATATACAAATATAACATGTAAAATAGTTAAATAAAAACAGAAACAAAAAAGAAAAACAAAAAACCTTTTAGAACCCTCACGGACACTAGAATAAGCCTAGAAGATTATATTATGAGAGAGTCTATGATGGAATAGAAGCAAGGATGAAATGGCTATAACGGGTGATTGAACATGATCAATTCCACATGAGATAAAATGGTGATAGATATAACCACAATATGTATAAACTCATGTGAACACAGTTTGTGGATTATATATATGCAGAAGGGATCACGCTACAATGCTTTGAGATATCTCTTGATTTCTATTTTTTTTTTTTATAATTATTTATTTATTTGCCTAATGTAAATGACACCTCTCTAGGTTGTGTAAAGTGAAAAAATATATAAAAATTTACTTGTTAAAAGACTATAGTCACGGAAAAAGAATATTTCCAGATCTGTACAATGGTTGAATGTGAAATGTGCTGTATATAAACCGCATCAATAAATTGCATAAACCGCAAAGTGTGTAATGCGGTATATACAAATTCCCCAATATCTGGGTTATATCAGTAAACCACATACATGTAAAACAGTAAGTGTGTCCCATATCTGTGAGACTATACCCATATAATATATACTGTATCTGAAAATATCTATATGTGGGTAATATTCACAAGCTAGACAAAAACCCCCCTCTATGGTATTAGTAAATATGGGGAAGAAATGTCAATTATCACCCACTTGGTGTGTCTGACTAGCGCACACATGTATAATTTTAGGCATTCACATGGATGTTATCATTTTGATCCCATGTGACAAGCTTATAGAGGGTGTTATTGTGAATGAACCTATGACTATTATAATGTAAAATTTCGGGATGGATGGAAGAGATGATGAAAAATAAGAAACAGAACTGGAACACTAGTACATCATAAAAGATAACATTAAATTGGGGTAATCTTAATCCTGAAGGGGAATTACAGTGTTTCAAAAGATTTCTCAATCATAATAATATGAAACATCCCAATCAAAATTTAACCCTGTCGGAATTCTGGTTTCTAAAAAGAATATCCAGAAAACCTCACGTTTACAGAGTATGAGAAATCTGTCACCTCCTCGCTTGGGGGTCACTTCCACCCCGGTGCCTGGATTTCAGAGATCACTCCCAGGGTATACCATGCACCTCTATCTTTGGTTAAGTTCAAGGAATCCTGTAGTCCCATGACTAACACTACGCCGGTATCCTTTAGGACAAAGAAACAAACTCGCCTATGTCCTAAATAATACCCGGGTGCCTCCTTCCCAGCACTGATCTCTCCATCCAGAACACAGAGAGAAATAACTTCCCAACCTTATTCGTTCATCCCCATGTATTGAGATGGCATACAAAGGACATCCTTCTCATGCTTCCGACAGAGGGAAATATCAACCTGCCTCCAGCTTCCATCTTCTCTGATCACCTGTGTGATATAGCCTCAAATGCAACAAGATAGAATCCCCTGTCAGTAAGCCCATTGATGCCACCAACTATACAGACCGAGTCTGCACTTCTGTATATGGGAACATACAGCATAACACCTTTCACAATCCAAATTAGTACAGCCCATACAGGCATTCGACCACTACTTTGGATAAGTGTAAGCAACGTGTTTTGGCAAAATCTTACTGAGCGGTTTAATGCTTAACTCATCAGGCCACTGCCCCTCATACAGAGACTGTACAATCAACTTGATGTTCGCTGATATTTACACCTGCCACAGAGTGCACGCCAGAGCCAATGACAGATTTCTGTCCTGTACCATCACACTCTCTACCAACCTCTCAACATGGTTGACATAATTCGGAGCCACTCTAACCTGGGTGTTTCTGTGACTTCTTTGAATGTTATCAAGGACACTACCAATCTCTCTGGGTAACAAAGTCACGCTCCTTCTCTGAAGCTATGGCTGTGAGTTTGTTCCTCAGGAGGCCGATGTCCACTCCATTCACAACACCCATCCCAGCTATTATTTCTCTCCAATATAGTGCTGAATACATCCCTCCTCTTTTGGGTTACTCCTCAGAAATAAGCATCCTGCATGGACTTCATTGCATATCTGGGAGTAAGTCACTGGTACAATGACCGCACTTGATTCAGTGTATACTTAGCACATAGAGGGTGATAGGTTTTTATCAACCACCGTGAGACATTGCAGCGTCACGTGGTGAAGTCATATGGTACCCTGGTAGCCAGCGTTTGTTCCCTTTATTTAACAGAGCATGCTCCCGTGTGTATTCACTAGCATTATCTGTGCAGGCTTTCGACCCCTCAGGTGAGACATCAACCAGGCGTATCTCCCCCATACAAGGAAATTTTAACCCCATTGATGTGTCAACTGACCAACATCTAGTCTGGCCCACAGACACCTTTTTTTTTTTTTTTTTAAAACAGCACAAGTTTATTGAACATCACAAGTAGTACAGCTTAGTGCAGTGGGTACAGACATTGAACTCTTCATAAATGTAGAACAGTAATAAAACATACATTAAAAGAAATAATCTGCCTGCTCCAGTCTTATCTCCAAGACAACTCACTCCACACACGTATGTAGATTCTCTGCCCACCTGTCCCATATTTTGTGATATTTGGCTGGACACCCCCGATGTCTATATACCAGTTTAACAAAGGGTAGCTTGCGATTTATATCTACCACCCATTCACCAACCGTAGGCATTGCTGGGCACATCCAGTATTTAGCCACTAGCTTTCGTGCACTGAACAGTGTAGAGTGCAAGAACGTGGCCAAATAATTATCCACAGTAGTATCGGAAAATATGCTGAGTATGCAACTTTTAAGGTCCAGTTGAAGGGGGGAGCCCATATGGTCGTGTAGGAACTTAATAATCTGCCCCCAAAACTCCTGGGCTATTGGGCATTGCCATATGAGATGGTAGAACGTACCATCCGTACTAGAGCATCTGGGACAACCCGGATTATAGTCAGGGTGGTATCTAGCAATCCGGACAGGGGTGAGATATGTCTTATGTACAATGTAAATCTGCGTCAAACGGTCAGGTAGGTTAAGTGAAGCCTGTTTAATATTCTTGAGTGCATCCTCCCATTCCTCACCGTCAAGGGGGCCCATGTCCTCTTCCCATCTCATCCTAGCCCGTTCGCTGATCTGCGCCACCAAGCGGGCACGGAGCACTGTGTACAGGGACGAGATCAATTTGGCCGGTTCGTCTCCCATGATTACATCTGTTACCGCCAGCGACTGTACGCCCGGGAGGCCCTGAGTAAACTGTGCACGGAGTGCATGCTGCAATTGCAAGTAGCGAAAGTGCATGTGATGGGGTATGTCGAATTCCGCTTGCAGTGAAGGAAAATCCCGTATACCCAGAGGCGTAACCACCTGGTGCAGGTAGATTACACCCCTAGCTGCCCATAATTCTACAGCAGGTAGGCTATGTAGTTCACGAAGCAGAGGGTTGCGCCATAGCGGAGTATGTGCGTGGTAGTAGTCCGCTCCCATTAATCTAAGGGCTAATTTCCAAATACCCCGGTGATGTGGCAGAATCCGAGCCCGGGCATCTCCCACCCCACCACCACGAAAAATCATTTGAAGGGGAGTGTGAACATGGGATTGGGCTCCCCTGCCTATCAAAGCCTGGTATCTGTGGCTGTCCGCCTTGTGAAGGTGGAAAAAATATGAGATTTGCGCTGCTATATAGTATGTGCGAAAATCAGGTAGAGCTAAGCCCCCATAGAAGTCGGATTTTTAAGGGTGTTCCACGCCAGCTTGTGTCTAGAGGGGCCCCATATGAAGGTGTTCAAAACACCGTCCAGTGTCTTGAAGAACGCCATAGGGACCATGACAGGGGAATGCCAAAGTACGTACAGGAGCTTAGGTAGTAAAATCATTTTGGTAATAATAACCCGTCCCATAACCCCAATGGGGAGACGGGACCAAGTCTGGGTCTTCTCCTTCACATACTGGAGCAATGGTTCAAGGTTACAATGAACATATTCCCGAGGCTCTCTCGTAACCCGTACTCCCAGATACTGGATAGAAGAAACCCTAGATAGCGGAAGAGAGGCAGCACACCGGTCTGGAGGAGCCAAGTCGAGAGGCAATACCTACGACTTGGTCCAATTAATACGTAGGCCTGAATGACTGCCAAACTCCTCTATAACCCCCAGAGCAACTTGCAACGACTGGCCCGAATCTTCCAAATATAGCAGAGTATCATCTGCGTAATACTTACTGATTCCTCTAAGGAGCCACTACGGAGGCCTACTACTTTCGGGTGCACCCGGAGTGCTGCGGCCAATGGCTCCGCCGCCAATGCATAAAGCATAGGAGAGAGCGGACATCCCTGCCATGTACCCCGGCCTAGCTGGAAGGGGTCCGACACTCAACCATTAACCGATACTCTAGCCATCGGGCGGTAATACAAAAGAGTAATCCATTTAATAAAATTAGGGCCAAACCCAAATTTGCCCAAGCATTCCCAGAGATAATTCCACTCAATGGAATCAAACGCTTTGGCGGCATCTAGTGACACCACTACCCTCGATCCCATCCTGTCATGTCCAGCCTGAATATTCATGTATAAACAACGGATATTTAGGGCCGTGTTTTTCCCGGGCATAAATCCCGTTTGATCCGGGTGAACAAGGGAGAGGATAATACCACTCAGGCGGGTTGCAAGTACCTTAGCCAATATTTTTATATCGGCCTGGAGCAGCGAGATGGGACGGTAGGAATCCGGAGAGTGGGGATCTTTTCCTGGCTTGGGTAGCACTATAATGACGGCCTGCCTTAATGTATCTGGTAGGGTTTCAGACTCAAAGATATGCTTATATAGTCTCAGTAATTCTGGCACTAGTATCTCAGAGTATTGGGCATAAAAATCTAGGGATATACCATCCAGTCCTGGGGCTTTAGCCGTGGCATAGGAGGCTATTGCTAGGCTGATCTCATCCGCGGATAACTGAGCCTCAAGAGTCCTAATCTGCGCTTCGGACAGGTGGGGAAGAGGGACACTCTGAAGGTATGCCCCTGTCTCACTTCTCGATGTGTGCATTTGTGAGGCATAAAGGGCAGCGTAGTAGTCACGAAACATACTGGCCACCAACGGTGGATCAGTCACTTCCTCCCCTCCACGGTCGGTCAACGACACTACTACAAGTGGTTTGGAGTCCTGATGGGCCAAGTAGGCCAGCAACTTTCCTGCCCTCTCTCCCTGTTCGAACACCCGTTGTTTAATAAAAAACAGCTTGTGCTTAGCCTGTTCAATCTGGATGTGCTCAAATAACTTTGTGTGGTGTCTTAGCATCTGGGCCTTAGCCGGTGTGGGGTCAGTGGTAAAGTCAGTGGTCGCCGAGTCCAGCTCCTGCAGGGCAGTGGACATCAGAGTTTTGGAGGTACGTTTCAACCGGTTAATCCGGTGTGATAAAGTGGAGCGTACATGCAGTTTAAAGGCCTCCCAGGTGCAATCAACCAAAGCTGTATCCCGATTAGTATTGAAAAAAAACTGCCACTCGCCCTCTATATCTTCACATAAACCCAGGGCGGTTAACCAGAAAGGGTGAAGCCACCACGGTTTTGGTCCAGTGGGCCGGGTCAATGAGAACGTTGCCCAACAAGGGGCATGGTCCGACAACGACCTGGCACAGTAGCCCGTGTCCACCAGCCTGGGTAGTAAGTGATTGGATACAGCAATGTAATCAATACGTGACATAGTGGAGTGAGTTGCAGAGAAACAGGAATAAATACGTTGAGACGGATATTTAAACCGCCATAGATCAGTAAGGGAGAATTCCTGAAACGTGCGGCATAGGCCAGTATCCCCCTGCTGAAGTCCCCCTCGACTAGGGCACAGTTTATCTACCCCTGGGTTCAGTACCATATTAAAATCCCCCAGCCAAATCGCAGGGACATTGGGATGCTGGGCCATAAAACAGAGCCCCTCCGTAATTAGTCTATGATCATAAGGCGGGGGTATGTAATAGGCGAGAATAATGTACTGTTCACCGTGTAGAAAACAGTGTACAAAAATATATCTACCCTGTGGGTCTGTCTTCAAGGAGACTAAAGTAAATTGAGCCGTCTTAGCCACAAGTATAGACACCCCTCGTGAGTAAGATGTATGAGTGGCGTGGTAGGCCCATCCAACCCATGGGGGACGCAAAGCCAGTTGCAACTTCCCAGTGACATACGTCTCCACCAGAACCGTAATGTCCGCCCTATAGGATTTAAGACACCCAAATACTGCCGCCTGCTTAAACTTATCCCGGAGCCCTCGGACATTCCACGTTAGTAACTTAAGAGTACCCATGATATAATCACATCTACTATCTCAGGGGGGAAAATAGTACTCATAGCCCATAACAGGACAACACCCATTCCCACAGTTAATAGTATAGTTACAGAGGAGAGACATTTGTCTGTACCAGAACCAATTAAATCTTGTGCCATAAACTAAACATACAACATATAAACCTGTAACATAACATTTACATCTCATCCCCACCCCCCCTGCTCTCAGCCCCCCCAACTTTGCTGGAGCTCTCTTCCCAGAACAAACCATTAAACTCTTGGCAATGTCAGTAACAATAAGCCACGGGGGTGGACTCTGTTAAGTATGTGCCCAGCGACAAGGCCAAGGACCTCCTCGTCATAACCCGACGGGTAGGCCGGAACGGACCATGCGTCTCTGCTCCACTCCTCTCCCAGTGGTGTGGTGCCCATCACAGCAGCGTGACATCAAAGCTGACAAAGGGCATATAGCAGGAGAAGGTCAAAGTGCTGCAGTCCCATATAGCAAATCAAGGTGTTCTGTATCCCCACCATCCACCCATCGAAAGGAGGCCACATAGTTCCGCTGAGCGGACCACCCATACTACAGGGGGAAAACAAGGGTAATTGTAATAAAAAGGGGGTGGGATCGCGGAGCATAGGCACAGTCATCGTCAAGCTCCTCAGACAATAAGGGTGGTAGCCAACAAGGGTAGGGGGGGGGGACGTGGGTGGTATCGCATGGATGGCGGTCAATCAGTGACACACAATATGTCTGTTAGCGGCCTGCTTGCACAGCCAAGGAGGAAGGTCAGGTAAAGTACTTACAAATCCACGACAAAGTTAGTCCCGAGGTGGTCGATTACGAGCCGCGTCCCTTTGATCCAACCAGGCCACCGCCATCTCAGGATCCTCAATAAAGTATGCCCTATCCTCCCCCACAACACGGAGTCTGGCCGGATACAGCATAGCATATTTGATGTGTTGTGCTCTGAGGCGCCTCTTGATTTCCACAAATTGGGAGCGACGTTTTTGAATTTCAGCCGAGAAATCAGGGAACACCGATACATGCCCATTCTGGAACGGGATATTGCCTCTGTCCCGGGTAAGGCGGAGGATGGCATCTCTATCACAAAAGTTAAGCAGCTTAGCAATGCATGTACGGGGGGCGCTCCCTCCGGTGGCGGGCGGGCAGGCATCCTATGAGCCCATTCAATTACAAAAGAGGTAGAAAAGGCCTCCCTACCATAAGTCTTAATCAGGAGAGATTTCCGAAATGTTGCCGGATCTGCCCCCTCAGATCCTTCGGGGAGACCGATAAATCGGAGGTTAGATCTGCGGGCCCTATTCTCGAGGTCGTCTTGCTTTTGGGCTAACTGCTGTAGCTGTCTCTGCACATCCTCCTGGGCCTGCTGCATGGGGTACAAGGCATCCTCGGCCTAGCTGATTCAGTTTCAGTCTCCTTCACTCTATCCCGCAGTTTAGCCATGTCCTGTCGGATAAGCGATACATCCACCTTAACCTCCTCGAGTTTAGATTTCAGCGTAGCCTGACAGGTAGATATTGCCTCGAGCACTTTCGTTGTATCCGACGCGGTGGGTTCTGCAGGCGGAGAGGACTGTGCACCACGTTGGCCCTCGTGCTCCCGCCGGAACTTTTCGAGTGAAGCCGCCGCTGCAGAGTGTTTCTTCGTGGGAGACATTACCGCAAGCTGTACAGGAGACTAGCGGGTACAACCCTGGGAGAAAACACTGGTAAAGCAGTCTGTGGGCACCCAGGATCACTGCAGGAGATCGCGGTAGGAGCGGAGCTCAGGTCACACACGTCCTACTCCATCGCTGTCCTGGCCACGCCCCCCGGCCCACGGACACCTTATTACGCCTAAGTGTCAACCTGCCTCCTGGGTATTTACACCATATTAACTCCATTACATCAATACATGTAATATATTAAAACCTTCGTTCTTTCAATTCCTCCTTCCAACAAAAAAACACATATTTTACATTTTCATGTTCTGACGGATTGAATGTGTCATATTCCTTCTCCAACCTCAAACACATTGCACATGTATTAATAACATGTTTGCATTCATCAGGAGAGACTTCAGCTAAAATATTTCACAAGTTCTGTTGTTTCAGATTCAGCATTCGCACCACATTGTCCATAAGAAAAAAACAAGTATTAATCTGAATCTTTCAGTTTTTTTTTTTTTCCTCTCCTGATGTTTGAAATAAAACCAGGGAAAAAGAAGACGAATAAGGGGGAAACACAAAAAACCTCAGAAAAAAATGTTGGTTGTGTCTGACTTTTTAGCCATACTAATATAATTCAATATATAGCATAAAAAATAAAGAGAAAAAAATATATATATATTAAATGTAAAAAATTATTTATTTATAAAAATAAAAAATAATTATAAAACACATCAAGTACTGTTTTTATATATCCTGTCTATACTAATGCATTTTACATCATATCCATATCTATTTCCATCAGATATATATACCCAGAGGGTAAATAAATGTACATTAATGCTTAATATACAAAAAAAAGGGGTTACAGTAGACAGGGTATTAATTACAGAACCGATCTTAAATATACTCTGGCGCTCTACATGTTTCGTGTCATTACCAACGCTTCCTCAGGAGCTTTATTAATTTTCTAAAATAAGAAAAAATGTATCCATCAAATCAAAAATATAACATATTTTACATACATTTATAATCAATTTACAACATAAGCAAAAAAAACAAAACAACTGAAATTATAATTACAGAGTAAAAAATCTTAAAGTAAACCTTCCTCCCAGGAGAGAAAAAAAAATGTGCTGCTACAGAATAGAATAAATTTACTTACATAAAATGTGCAGGAAGACAAAGAAGACAAATAAAGAAGAATTTCTCTAGGCAGATAGGGTGATTTCCACATCGACACCACACTTTTATATATATAGGAGCCTGCGATTAGCATAGAGGCTTCAAAACAGCAGCAGAAGATGATCTTGCACCATAATCTGCATAGATAAAAGCAAACATAATAAGGCACAACTTTTTTTCGTGAGTCTACCTTAATTTATTATGTGAAAGAAATTAATTATATGTATTGCAAACGTGTTGTTTATTGTTCATATATTTCATTGGTTATGTGAAAGGACTTCAATGTATATTTACAATTGTATAGAGGGATATAGTGTTAACGTGCATATATATATCCTAAATATTATAATGAATATATGGTTATACATAATTGCCCATCATTGAACTCAGGCTGTTTATCATAAGTGAGGAGTGCATTTACCTAGGATAGGTTCTATGTGTGAGGTATTATATTCTATCTAAGGAGGATTGTGCAAAATGTAAACTACGCTCGAATAGCATACTAAGAAAGAAACATATAAAAAAAATAAAAAAAATAAAATAAAAATTGTGTATCACCTCTTGAGTTAAATTGGCCAGTTCCTCAATTCCTGTAATCTCTCCAATAGGGCAAGGAGTAGGTAAGCTTATTTCAATGGCTCAAGGTTTAAAGGAGGGGGACCATCTAGCCCCTCAGGGGTCTTCCTCCAGTCGGGAAATAGGACCGTTGTGCACGGACGCCGATCCACTGCGTCCGATTTATGCACAGCCGTCCCGGTAGTGACGTCACTCCGCAAACAGTGGAAGTGACGTTCACTAGCCCGACCACACCCCCTCGAGTGACGCCGGTTCCGCAGGACGCCGCAGACAGGAAGTGCAGAGAAACATATATTTTCTTCTTTTTTTTCCCCCCTTTTTCCTTTTGTTCGTTCATGATATTCCTAGATGTCATTTTGGATATGTGAGATATTGTTGAGATATCGCCTAGTAAACCATAATGGCTATACATGACATCAAGGTTTTTTAGTATATATATATATATATATATATATATATATATATTATTATATATATATATATATATATAAATATATATATATTATTATATGTGTTATCAATTTATGTTTAAATATATCTATCTTTAATTAGTTATGTTCCCCTCTATGGGAACGATTTTTTTGTTTAACTGTGCAAACCACTCCCAGGTGAAGTCCTTTTTTTTTTTTGCATGTGGGTTAATTTGATAGTAATATGCGGCCACAAGAGCGCCGGCCCATTTTTGCACTGTTTGGGTCAGGGGGTGGTGCTGCCCCACTGGGGGATTTGGTTGTGTCCGCCCTCCAGTGGGGTTCGCCTCGAGTTGCGTGGTCTGGTGGACTTGGCGGCGGGGAGGGGGGTGTGTGTTGTCTCCTGTGTTTTGGCGTCTCTGATTGGCCGGGGGCGGTGCAGCTTTTTCTGTCCCTTTCCGGCATCTACGCCAGCCATGGAGCCTCTGCACTTCCTGTCTGCGGCGACCTGCGGAACCGGCATCACTCGAGGGGATGTGGTCGGGCTAGTGAACGTCACTTCTGCTGTTTGCGGAGTGACGTCACTACCGGGACGGCTGTGCATAAATCGGACGCAGTGGATCGGCGTCCGTGCACAACGGTCCTATTTCCCGACTGGAGGAAGACCCCTGAGGGGCTAGATGGTCCCCCTCCTTTAAACCTTGAGCCATCGAAATAAGCTTACCTACTCCTCGCCCTATTGGAGAGGTTACAGGAATTGAGGAACTGGCCAATTTAACTCAAGAGGTGATACACAATTTTTATTTATTTTATTTTATATTTTTTTATATGTTTCTTTCTTAGTATGCTATTTGAGTGTAGTTTAAATTTTGCCCAATCCTCCTTAGATAGAATATAATACCTCACACATAGAACCTATCCTAGGTAAATGCACTCCTCACTTATGATAAACAGCCCAAGTTCAATGATAGGCAATTATGTATAACCATATATTCCTTATAATATTTAGGATATATATATGCACATTAACACTATATCCCTCTATACAATTGTAAATATACATTGAAGTCCTTTCACATAACCAATGAAATATATGAACAATAAACAACACGTTTGCAATACATATAATTCATTTCTTTCACATAATAAATTAAGGTAGACTCACGAAAAAAAGTTGTGCCTTATTATGTTTGCTTTTATCTATGCAGATTATGGTGCAAGATCATCTTCTGCTGCTGTTTTATACCATAAATATTTGAAGCCTCTATGCTAATCGCAGGCTCCTATATATATAAAAGTGTGGTGTCGATGTGGAAATCGCCCTATCTGCCTAGAGAAATTCTTCTTTATTTGTCTTCTTTGTCTCCCTGCACATTTTTCTTGGGATATTCCCATTAAGAAATGTAAGTAAATTTATTCTATTCTGTAGCAGCACATTTTTTTTTTAATAATAATAAAACACCCTAGACAGTATACTATATATTATATAATATTTTGGATAATAAGAAAATGTCACACCCGTTCCCATATTGCTTCAAATTAATAAGTCCCCACAGCATAACCCCCTTTTTTCTTCCTTTTTTTTTTCTCTCCTGGGAGGAAGGTTTACTTTAAGATTTTTTTACTCTGTAATTATAATTTCAGTTTTTTTTTTTTTTTTTGCTTATGTTGTAAATTGATTATAAATGTATGTAAAATATGTTATATTTTTGATTTGATGGATACATTTTTTCTTATTTTAGAAAACTGATAAAGCTCCTGAGGAAGGATTGGTAATAACGCGAAACATGTAGAGCGCCAGAGTATATTTAAGATCGGTTCTGTAATTAATACCCTGTCTACTGTAACCCCTTTTTTTTGTATATTAAGCATTACTGTACATTTATTTACCCTCTGGGTATATATATCTGATGGAAATAGATATGGATATGATGTAAAATGCATTAGTATAGACAGGATATATAAAAACAGTACTTGATGTGTTTTATAGTTATTTTTTATTTTTATAAATAAATAATTTTTTACATTTAATATATATATATATATTTTTTTTTTTTTCTCTTTATTTGTTATGCTATATATTGAATTATATTAGTATGCCTAAAAAGTCCAACACAATCAACAAATTTTTCTGAGGTTCTTTGTGTTTCCCCCTTCTTCGTCTTCTTTTTCCCTGGTTTTATTTAAAATTATTTAAAGGACGTGGCATTTTTAATTTTTATTTTGCAGTGTATCCACAGAACCACCCTGTGTTAGATACACATTATTTTTTACTCTCCTGATGTTTATCAGAACAAATTTGCGGTGTGGTGTGGCACAGACAAACTGCCAACCAGATGATCATCTGTCATCCATGTTCCAGAAGCCTCTCCAATTCTCGCTCCACCAGGATTCTGGAAGTGAAAAACAAGAGCAGTATCAAATTCTTATCCACAATATCTGCTCGCTTACCATGTTTACTTATAGTTCCCTCCTTGGAACCCAGGACCTTAGTATTCCTGGCTTCTGCAACTCTGACCAAACTATCCAAACAACCATGACCTCTTTAGGCTGAACCCACTGTAAAATGGATCCTGTGGTATGATCAAAAATGTTTAAAACTGAACGTCAGTGTTGCTTCTCAAAAACTTCCAATTTTACAAGCTACAAAGACAATGCATTTATCTGTATCTTTACGATGTACGCACTACCCCCTTTCAGGTGGACAAAGCCTAAACCTTTTGGAACTCTTTTCCACCTGAATGAAAATATAACAAAGAAAACACTCCAGCGGCTACATTGGTTCTAACTGAGGGCATTGTCAATTACCCCCCTTTCAGGTTGACTAAACATAAATATTTTTCCACCTGAACAAAAATAAAAATAACATAGATGACTAAACAAATATCACAAAAAAAATAATTTAGAAAAAAAAATTAAAAAATCTGGCCATTATCACACAAACAACATAAGACAACCACCATAAAACAATGACGAACACTCAACTTTTAGTTAACAACATCCTTGGACTTTTCTCCTGAGAGGAGTGCTCATTCCGATCTGAAATACAATTAGTTAATGGGAAAAACAAAAAAACAAAAACAAAACAAAGCATATGTATCTCATCACAACATTGTAGCTTCATTTATAACTCTTTAGTATTATTTATTTTTCATTGTTTGCAAACAATTACTAACTAATGAGCTCATGGTACCATGTGATAATCGATTATGCCTTTACAATAACCTAACCCCTGTTCTGCTATATTTTTCCCACTGTTGTTCTCACTTTGACAGACCTGCAAACAAATGCAAATGTCAGTATCCAAACCAGTTTAACTTCTTCCCTGGTCTCTGGAAAAGGAACACACAGACAGTGATTACACACAATTCTTATATTAAGCAGCAGTATTGGATATTACTCAGGAAAAGTTTACAAAGACTGAAAATAAGAGAAGAGTAAAGAAACAAAAAAAAACAATACTCATAACAGAAACATCTTTTAACCACACAAAAAAAAAAACACAATACCAATTCAGAGGTTTATCCCTGAAAATACAAAAAAAAGTATATCTATATCGAGGTCCTCTATCATATTCTGAACCTGAAACTCACATCAAACCTTTTTCATAGCAGGGAAACATTGACCAGAATATTCTTACCATGCCTGCAGCTCACTAAGTTCTGCTAACATTGTTTCCCCCAGTGCTATATTTGAATAACCATGCGTCTACCTCCATTTTGACTTTATGCAACTGTCCTACATATTGCTTTTCAGTTTGTAGACCCCGCATTTGGGTCTTACACGGGAAATGGGTTTGATTACTATGAGCTCCATGCTTTGGATGGCTACCCCACCTGGCTGAATAACACACATGATGCCTTGGGGTCGTTTTCGGGTATGATCTTCTATTGATATCATTATTTGCCGCCCGACAATATTTTGCGATGTGACCCCCCCCTTTTATACAAAAAACATTTTAGCTCTGGTTTCCCTGCATAGACCCTTCTTTGAGCATATGGCGCTGGAAACCCACATTGCTGGATAATATTACTGCGATTGGAATGAACAGACTTTGCACTTTCATCGTCTGAGGAGTCCTCAGAAGTTTCCATTGTTTCAACTCCTGAATCAATTTCAAGTGCAGTTATCCCAACTTTATTTGCCTCTTCCAGATCGATTCCCATCACAGTAATATCATTTGCAGTGATAATAGCATACAGGTTTTCTTCATGTTTCACTTCTAGCTTTTCTGTACACTGAGCATGTGCGGAGGGTACCTCCACCATTGCACATTTGGAGGATAACTCCATTATGGCTGCTTGTGCCTTATGCATTGTGATAACCTGCAAATTATCAGCCTCCCCTTGATTCAAAGTGGCAATGCAACTTTCTCCTAATTTGCACGTTTGTTCTAATTCATCTAATCTCTGTTGCAATACACATTTCTCAGTCACTAATTGTTCAATCCGATTACGAGCATCTGCATCAGCCTTTTCAATCCCCAGTAATATATTTCTTACCTGTTCAATTACTTGTTCTCTTTCAGCAAACCGATCTAATTCTTTTTGTTCTGCAATTTCTTTCATTCTCATTAACATGCATAAGGAATTGATTGGCCATTCTCTGTTTCCTGCCTTTTTTTGACTTATTGTTATGTGTATTACATTGTCTCAAAAGTTCACCAAATTGGTTTGTTAAATGACTCTCTTGTGTAGGTTGGAATCTAATACCACCATGCTTGCTAATGAAACCTTCGATGGCTTCCATTAATATGCTAATTAGCCTACCCACACTAAAGTTGCTCAACCAGTTGCTTAGACAATAGACACAGACAAACAGATGTTTAAAAGCTAGCTTTCACCTGCAGTCCAAAACTAAAAAAAAAAAAAAAAAAACAGATACAAACCGTTTAAATCTACAGTAAATTGTGTTTCTACAGCATACAAGACACAAGGCACACTCTTAATCAATGCCTTAGGTTGCAGGCCATCTTACCAGAGCTATTTCACTCTCACGTGGGTAGAAATAAAAACCTATATTTCCCCCACTTTTTTTTCCTTTTTCCTCAAAGATGTATGGTAATTCCTGTCAATCTCTAACCAACACTTTGCATTAGCAATACATTAGACGAACAGATACCAAGCACACACAAAGACACAGATGAAGCTGTTTAGAAGCTAGCTTTCACCTGTAGTCCCACACCAAACACAAAAAAAAAAAACGCAAAAGGAAAAAACAAAAAAAAACAAATACAAATCCGTTTAACCACGAATTTCTTCAGGAGAACACACTCTTAATCAATGCTCTCCTCTCCAATTGCAGGCCACAGGGAATTTCTATTGGGACAGAGCGCTTTTTCACACTCACGTGGGGATTTCCACTTTTCCCTCAAAATTGTATGGTTATCCTGTCAATCTGCGGTTATATCACATAACCAGGGATGATCAGTCCCTATCTCACCAGTGCGCCAATTTGCCCTCTGGTTACAGGTCTGCAGCGCAATACAACATTAACGTACATACATATATCAGCCACAGTTCTCACCAGGTTCTACGTGTCCGTTTCACCTTTGAAATATCTCACAGAATTTTCATGCTCATCCAAGCGTGGTTTCAGATTTCGCGAGCCAGCGCCAATCTTGTCCACACTAGAGATGATTTTCATTTCTGGGTTTCTTTGAGGATCCGTGCTTACAGGGACTCAGAAACAAAAATACATTAGGTTTTTGTGGATTCTGTGTAAAAATACCTTCTACATGCCTTTCCGGGGTGCCAAATTAAGTAACTGATCAATACAACCTATTATTATTATCAGTTATATATTACTTTGTCTAGTCCCTATAGATTAGTTAGCATGTGCTCAGAGTATAGATAGACTATCGTTAATATCACAATACTATAACAATTAGCTATGAAACCAAATACACGGTCTAAGATCAATCAAATCTCATTTATTTCCCAAGGAAATGAGAAAGCTTGCATAAGGTATCAATAGAAGTTACAAGAGTACATAGCATACAATCAGAATACAATACAAGCAATACTTAGCAGATCTTCGTGGCTGAGCCTCATGGTGGAGTGAGAGACAGCTCTCTTTGCTGAATCCCTTTTTGATAAACACACACCATCCAAACCGCATCCTACTGCCAGTCCCATTTGCTTTGGACCAATCAGTGTTCACATGACAGCCCTCCTTATATTACTGACTGTCCTGTCATACTTGGCTTCTGGGGACAGTATTGCAGTCGATGTGCCCTAGGCCGTCTTCGTCATCAATCTCTATGAAGCTTCGTGCACACCAGGTGGGCTGAAGATAACTCCTTTGCTATGCAGATTCTGTTTGGTGCCACATTCCTCTATACCTTTTAAATATGTGGGACTGCAAATATCAATATGGCTGAGTTCGGTTGAACAAACAGATGTGTAGAACTTTAGATATATAACATTACTTCATGTTCAATTCCAACAACAAGACATTGCCGATGCACAGCCACTCTTGGCATTGGATCAGGAAGAGGAGGTAGCAACAGCCGCCACTCAGCAGTCTGACGACAGTACCAAGATCAGCCCAAGGAGGAGGTTGGTCACCGGTGTTGCTGCCTACTCCGAGATCTCTAATTATAGCAGTGGGGAAAGTGACGTTGATGATGACGTGTCTAGTGATGTCACGTGGGTGCCCACAAGAGAGAGAGAGGAATGGAGTTCAGAGGGAGATATGGACCAGCAGATAGGGAGGAGAAGCAGGCAGAACTTAGATTGCACAGGAGGGAAAAAGCAGACTGCTAATGTATCTAGAGCGAGGCATCAACCATTGTACTGACACATCTGGCGCTCCCAGGACGCTGGCACATGGCTCCGCTGTGTGGGCTTTTTTTTAGTGTCCACTGCTGACAATAGTGTTGCCATCTGCAGCCTTTGCAGTCAACACATAAGTCGCGGTAAGCCCAACACTCACCTAGGGATGGCTGCCTTAAGAAGGCACATGAGCTGCCATCACCGAGCCCAGTGGGAGCAACGGAACCCACAAAGCCACACTCCAGGCTCTCACCATCCAGGCTTGTCTTCTACTTCTCCTTCTCTCTCCTCACAATTGTCCTCCACTCCACCTTCCATAATGCCATCCTCACGTTTTTCTGGAAAAAGGCAGGCTTCTGTGGCCCAAATGTTCGAGCGTAAAAAAAAAGATGATGCCGAATAACCCTCTTGCCCAACGGTTGAGGGCTGGTTTGTCAGAACTGATAGCCCACCAACTACTGCCATATAACCTGGTGGACTCGGAGGCCTTTCAAAAATTTGTGGCAATTGGAACACCACAGTGGAAGGTCGCAGGAAGGAAGTATTTTTCACAGAAGGGCATCCCAGAGCTATATGGCCATGTTCAGCGGCAAGTGAATGTATCTCTGGCACACAGTGTCGGTGCCAAGATACATCTGACCACAGACACGTGGTCTGGCAAACACGGGCAGGGAAGGTATATAACTTTTAGGCCGCGTACACACGCGCGGACTGTTCGCCCAACTTTGTCCGCTGAACAGTGTTTGGGCGGACAGTCCGCTCGTGTGTGGGCTTTCAGCGGACAGTTTCAGCGGACAGTTTGACGGACAAGGTTTTTCGGAAATTCCGTAAAACTGTCCGCTGAAACTTGGTTTGAGCGGACAGTCCGCTCGTGTGTAGGCTTGTTCGTCAAACTAAGTTCCGCGCATACTCAGAAAGAATTTACAGGGCGGAAGCGCTCGGTCTTGTAAAACTAGTGTTCGTATTGAAGCTAGCATATTCGTCATGCTGCTAATTTTGTGTTTTTTTTTTAATATAACCCGTTCTTTTCTTCTTCGTAATGCAAGAAAAGTGAAGTAGCTTTGCTGCTTATATTCACACAGAGTTATACTACATGTTTTTATTCATCCTCATCCTATGATTAATCTTCCAATTATAGCAAAAATATATTCCCAATTTATATAAAAAAAAATAAAAAAACAAACCAACCCAAAAAAAAAAAAATATATATATATATATATATATATATATATATAAATATATATATAAATATATATATATATATATATATATATATATATATATATATATATATATATATATATATATATATATTTATATTTATATATTTATTTATTTATTTTTTTATTTCAGGAAAAAAAAAAAAATCTATTACTATATATTTTTGGAACTACTATTGTTTTTTTTTTTTTTTGGGGTGGGGGGTTTGAAACAAGATGGACTTGCATTTTTTTGGGCCAAGCAGGACTATGCAAGTAGAGATAGATAGATAGATAGATAGATAGATAGATAGATAGATACCCAAACCATCATTTTAGCCTACACATGATTGCATGTTCAAAATCAGCAGAGCTTCCCCTCATTTCAAATGTTAAGCCTCAAATTTACAGCGAATGCACTTCCAAGTGCACTTGCAGTGCTTTAAAAATTGCACTTGAAGTTAGCATATTTACATGAACATGTGTTTTGTTAATAACCCCCAGAGTCTTTTGACATGTATCTGCCTACTCACAAATAAACTTTGTTTTTTTTAACCCAAAATTATACAAAAATATTGATAAAAAAAAAAAAAATAAAGAAACCATACAAGATTTTTTTGAAATCAAAAATTTTTATTTTTCCTCAGAACCAAAATAAATCAAGAGGGAGGCAACACTGGAGACAATTTTGATGTTTGTGAAGCCTTTTGTCCCCCAGGCACACATCAAGTGAGTGGACACCAAAATTCAGAACCTGCGTAGCATGTACATAGGGAGCACAACCAGGTCCTAGAATCCCAAAGACCAGGAACAGCAGCAGATGAGATCTATGTCCCCAGACTGTGGTACTACAACAGCCTGCGTCTTCTTTCAGAGCAGACTGAAGCCAGGCAGTCACTTGCGACTCTTCCGTCTAGCCTTCCCTCCACGCTTCGCTGGAGGCTGTGCCTCTGGTGGTGGAGTTGTGGTAGGAGGAGGAGGAGGAGGAGGAGCAGTAGGGTCTGTTTTGTAGAGCTTCGTGGTGGGTGTGAGCTCACCCTTCAGACCCAGTTGTATGGCATCAAAGAAGATTGCCTCACACATGTTTCTTTGGGGTTTGTCCATTTCTTGGAGCTTGCTAGCCAGATAAGTGGCATAGGCCTCCTGCGGATTGGGGGGTTTGGACAAAATCTGGGTGGCTCGCTGTATCAGCACCAAGGACTCCTCCTCTGTACGGCCCATCCTCCTGGGCCTTTTGCTGGCTAGGTGGAGGGGAGGGACCTGGCTCTCAGTCCTACTCCTGCTGGGCCCAGCTAGCTCCTGCGTGTGGCTGGTCCCGGCCTCCTCCTCCATACCACTGGTCCCGGCCTCCTCCTGGGTGAGCTCATCCTGTGTAAAAAAACAAAGCAATCAATAACTAAAATATGTCTATATTTAGAAATCATCAATCACTAACAATTTTACAGTTCTCACTTGCAAATACATTTGTCTTGAAATACAAAAGGCTATCATTTTGACACCATCATTTTTCCATCAGTTCATTAAGATTTGAGCCACATTTGTGTAAACTACTGTATCCTTCTATCTAATTTAATTTGTGATGAAATCCTAGATTTGGAAGCAATTCAAACATTGAACTTGACATCATTAATATTTGAGCAATCCAAACGTTAGAAACTAAAATATACCTGGCTCCAGCTGGGCGCATCAACTTCGTCCAGCAAGGAAGGGTCTGGATCTTCCAGGGATGGCTCACCTGAGGCGGAGGGAAGGGTGGAGGGACGGGTAGACGGAAGAGTCGAAAGTGATGGCCTGGCTTCTGACGTGTCATCCAGAAAACGCAGCCTGTCATAATACCACAGCCTAGGTACATAGACCTGACCTGCTGCTGCTCCTGATGTTTGGGACTCTAGGATCTTTCTTTGCTCCCGCCTATACGCGCTACGCAGGTTCTGAATTTTGGCGTTCACAAAGGCAGTGTCTGCCTGGGGGACTCGGGTTTTCACAAACGCCAAAACTGTCTCCAGTGTCTTCTTCCGGGCAGCACGGATTGGGTATTGGGGGTGTTTTGTATCCCACAGATTGCTGTGGGACTCCACTAGATCTATAAAGGTGGAGAGGAAGGCCTCCTCTTTAAAGGAGTCTGCAGTATACTTTTGCATTTTCTGAAAAGAAAAAAAAAACAACAAAAAAAAAAAGTCAGACCAAATGCACACTATATTGTGACAATGTAGGCGAGACACACACTACTACACACGCTACCCCCCCCCCCCACACACACACACACACACACACAAACACTCCCCCCCACACACACACACTCTACACACACTACTGCCCCCCCACCCCCCCCCCCCCACACACACACACACACACTAGCCCCACCCCCTATACACCCACCCCCACACTACCACACAAAACACCAAGCCCACTCAACCACCAACCCACATAGAAATCAATTAAACATCAATAAGAATAAAATTCAATATGGATATCCCTAACGCAGGCTTTAAATTAACCGAAAATAAAATGATAATTATCTTACCGTCGCGTGTAGCACTCGCTGCTCCCGTTCGGACAAGCGTACGGCTTCGTGGTACCGCTTTATATACGGCGCATGCGCTCAGGCTCCGCCTGCGTCGCCCGCCCCTGACGTTCCTTGCGACCGTGTTTCCCCGCCCCTTTTACCCTCCTTCCGCTGTGGGTGTATGAGAGTGGAAAATGGCGGATGCAAGTTCAATTAGCAGCGTGAGCAGCGCGGAGGAAAGCCATGGGCCCCAAGCAAGGAGGAGATATAAGGCCACCAATATGGCGTTCGAAGAGATGGTGGAGATGGTATCTATCCTTAAAAGTGAGGATTATGATGGGGAACATGGCCCTTACCCAAAACCAAATATAAGGAAAAGCGCCATCTTGGACGAGGTGGTCACAGCCTTGGAGTCAAAATTCGGGGTACGGAGAGGAAAGGACCAGCTGCGGAAAAGATGGTCGGACATCAAGTCCAGGGAGCCGGAGCAATATCATCGGATCATGAAGGCCCTGAAAAAAAGTGAGTAAACTGCGCTTTTTCCGTGACTGTCGGACATAATCGTTCGTGTACATACCGTATCTGAATCCGGCGGATTTGAGCCTAATCATTCGTGTAGGTACCTTATGTGAATCCGGCGGGTTTTATCCTAATCGTTCGTGATCATACCGTAGGTGAATCTGGCGGATTTGATCTCAATCGTTCGTGTAGGTACCGTTTGTGAAACTGGCGGATTTGATCCTAATCGTTCGTGTACATACCGTATGTGAATCTGGCGGATTTGATCGTTCGTGTAGTTAATAGTTCATGTAATGAGCTCATATGGTTGTTCGTATATGTGGGCGTAAATAGCATGAATTTGTATATGGTGTAAATTTATCTGGTGTTGGATTAGATTTTAATTAGTTATTATTTCTTTGGTATTGTTCATGATAAACTGAATTGTCATGCTCAGTTTATAGGAAATGAATTTTTGCTAAAGTTTCCTAAATTTATTCAGTGCAATGTAGACTCAATCAAAAAAAAAAAAAAAAAGATAGATGATAGATAGATGATAGATAGATAGATAGATAGATAGATAGATAGATAGATAGATAGATAGATAGATAGATAGATAGATAGATAGATAGATAGATAGAATGCTGGTTCAACATCTGGACTGGGAAACATTTAAGTGTAGTTTGGGACATCATAGAACATTTTTTGACATAATCACACACAGGTACTCCAGGGGATGATTCGAGTGTGTCCGTCTGTGAAACTTGGACAAAAGATATAAAGTATCACAGTTTGGTTAAAGGCTAGGTTCACATTGCTGCAATGTACGAGATCGAATGTGATTTGCACCGCACTGCAGTGCAAATCACATGTGATCTCTGTGTGATGCGATTTCAGCCATACATATAGTATGGCTGAATTTGCATCGCATCCGGCCCAAACTTGTACATGGCCCTTTTTTTAGTGCACAGCCGAATCGGATCACATGGGTATTCACACCATGTGGTCCGATTCCTGTCCGAGTTTAAAGATTGCACTGTGAAATGAGAACTAATTCGGAGGTGTCAATAAAACTTTACACTGATACTCCCAACAGGTCACATAGGGCAGTCGAACTGCACATGCGATGCGTGAAACCACAGTAGATTTGCTGCGTTCGCACATCGCACCAGTCTGAACACAGCCTAACTAAAAAAAAAGTCATTTTAAGGATGTATTAAACTAGGATCTTGTAATAACCAGCTAATAATTGTACACCACTTCAAACCAATGTTTCATATTCACATTTCGGAACTCAAATATCACTATGCTTAAAAGTATCTTTTATTTTTTTTATTTTTATTTTTTTTTTCTTTTCATTCTCATAGGGAAACAAAGACTCAGCCAAGAGGCGGAGCAGCCCATGACCCCCCGACCTCGCCAGCCTGATTGGGCAATTAGCCCCAGCCCCAGCCCCAACCCCAGCCCTGCGTTGGTATTGGAGCTGCCCAGTCCTGTGTCTGCAAGGGAGCAGCCAAGCTCGGTATCCTCCGCTGGACCAAGCTCCGTAGCTCCACTGGATGAGCTGAGCCCAGGGCTAGATGTGGAGGAGGAAGAGCAGGTGGAGTTACACACCCCACAAAGTGAGTGTCTGACAACCCAGCTTAAGGTAAACAATTAATGGCTGTATATTTTAACCAATTTTTTTTATCTACACATGTTTTTAGGTGATCTGGTTGTGGTAGAACAAGTCGCAGACCCATTTACCAGTGATAGTGCCCAGAGGATGATTGGTGACATAATGGCCTGGAATGGGCAGATTGACCGTATGGAGAACCAGATTCTCAACATACAAAGAGAACTGATTACTATGAGGCAGGGAATGAAGAACATGATCGATGTTTTAGGGAGAATCTAAGCCCCTTTTCCCTAAAACCCAATCGATCATGTTCTTCATTCCCTTGGAACAACGTTTTTAATGTTTTAAAAACATAGTTTTTAGAGGCCAAATTTTGAAGATGCACACGGTGTGTCAACATGTGCTATGTGCCATCAGAGGATCGCAATGGACGCATTTGGTGTTTGCAAACCCTTCCTCATTCTAGTATGTGAGAGGAAGGGATTGCACACACCAAACACGTCCATTGATCACTCATGATGGTACATAGCACATGTTGACATTACCATTTTTTGGTGTGCATCTTCAAAATTTGGCTTTACCCCTTGTTTTATGTAAATATTTAAAAATCTGATTTTATTTTTTTATTTTTGTGATAATTGTTTTTTAGATATTTCTATATATATTCTATGTTTACAAAAAAAAGAAAAAAAAAAATTCCCCCAAAAAAAAAAAAAAACAATAAAAAAAAAAAAAAAAAAAAAAAACACCAAAAAATATCTAAAACAGAGGCACTAGTTGGCATGTGCACTATTAAAAAATCTAAAAAAAAAGATGTGTGTGTGTGTGTGTCTACTTCTTTCAATACTCAATACCAGTTTGGGAAGTCATTTTGTGTTTTCTGTCACAAAGGGCCTTATTTCCTATTGTCAAAAACCACTTTGCAATACAAATGCACTAGGACAGGAATATGCAATTAGTGGAAATCCAGCTGTTGCAGAACTACAAGTCCCATGAAGCATAGCAAGACTGACAGCCACAAGCATGAGACCCAGAGGCATGATTGACTTGTAGTTTTGCACCAGCTGGAGGTTGGCCAATTGCATATCCCTGAATTAGGACAATGTAGGAGACAAGCAATGTGAAAAGCAAACAAGAACCAAACTTAAAAATGTGAACAGACAAGACATATTTCAAGAAAAATAATTTTTTATTGCTCAGCTGGCATTGGAATAGCCCCCCTACCATGAAAATAGCTGACATAGCGGTCACACACCTCACGTGCTGTTTGGGGGGCTAAGCCAGGAAGGGCATGATCCAGCCCTGTCAGTTCTGGAAATATGAGTCCGGCCTCAGGCCCAATAGGCTGCAGGTACTGGTTACCTGAAAATTTACGTAGAAAATTGTGCAGAATGCAGCAGCACAGAATCACATAGTTCAGTTTATATTCTACAAGGTTGATCGCTCTCAGTAACAGACGGAACCGGCTGGCCATAATGCCAAAGGCACTCTCCACAACCCTTCTTGCTCTGGCCAGCCGGTAATTAAAAACCCTCCTCTCCGGGGTGAGGGTCCTTTGGGGGAAGGGTTTCATAAGATGTTCACTCAGACCGAGCGCTTCATCAGCCAGAAACACAAACGGTAGACCCTCCACATTCTCGGCATCTGGTGGCAAGTCCAGGCCACCAGTGATGAGACGGTGGCAGAACTCGGTCTGCCTAAAGACTCCTCCGTCAGACATCCGGCCGTTCTTCCCCACATCCACATAAAGAAAGTCACATTGTGCCGACACCACTGCCATTAGCACCACACTATGGAACCCCTTATAATTCCAATAGTAGGACCCCGAATGTGGTGGGGGCACAATCCTCACGTTTCCCGCCGATCGCCCCTCCGCAGTTGGGGAAGTCCCAACGGGCAGCGAATTGGGAAGCCACAGTCTGCCATTCCTGTGGCGTGGAAGGACACTGGGGAGTCAAACACAGGGAAAAAAAAAAATTGTCATTAAATAAAAACAATTCATAACAACTAAAACACCAAGCCCCAATATAGCACGAACTCGTTCCCGAGTACGTCCACTCTCCATGGCTTTGAAACGGTCGGCTGGACAGACAAGCTCAACTGAACGCACTGAAGAACAGCCAGACCTATGAAGAACGACCTGAAACACAGAAACGAGCGGACCAGAAGCGCCCAACAGGTACAACTGATCCACGCGTACCGAAAGGCAGATATACACCTCACAGGTAGACTGCGCCGCAGTGAACGCACAAATTAAGCTGAAGTCTAAAAATCGCGAATCGTCTCTAACCAAACTTCTACTAACGCAAAGTCAGCAGAAGGAGCCCAAAGGGTGCTTTGCTGTGTCTTGTGCTTCCTGTTTCTAGTCCCGTCGTACGTGACGTACGTCATCGCGCACGGTTTCAGCGGACTGTTTGTTCGTCATGTGTGGCCATGTCCGTCCATGCTAATTTTGAGCGGACTGTTTGCCGAAACTGTTGGACGGACAAAGTTGGGCGAACAGTCCGTGCGTGTGTACACGGCCTTACTGCCCACTGGGTGAACCTTCTAAAGGCCGTCAAACATGTAACCCATGGCACACGTGTAGATTTGGTTTTACCACCACAGATTGCATGCAGGCCTGCCTCTTCTTCTTCTTCTTCTCCTCCTCCTACTCCATCCTCCTCCCCTCTCCTCCTCGGCTGACTCCTCCTTTTCCGCTGCTAGCGTCTCTTCTGCTGCGCCTCCCAAGCTCCCCAGAATGCCAGGTGAGATGTTGCCATGCTGTGCTGCGTCTGTTGTGCCTGGAAGCCAAGAGCCACACTGGCCCTGCACTCCTTTCAGCTTTGCGTTCACAGGCAGATCAGTGGCTAACACCGCTCAATTTGACAGTTGGAAAAGTGGTATGTGACAATGGTGCAATCTGCTTAGCGCATTGAAACAGGGCAAAATTACACACGTGCCATGCATGGCACATGTCCTAAACTTGGTCGTGCAGCGACATCTTGCGGCAGGCAAGGAAAATCTTGGCCCATTTCAGAAGATCTTACATGGCCATGGCTTGCCTTGCTGACATTCAGCGGCGACACAATCTGCTGGTCAGATGTTTTATTTGTGATTGACCGACGCGATGGAACTCAACCTTCTATATGCTTGATAGGCTACTCCAGCAGAAACGTGCAGTTAACGACTACATGTATGGACTCTGCGGCAGAACAGGTTCTGGGGAGCTTTTTTTTTTTTTTCACCGCGCCAGTGGCTGCTCATGCGTGACGCATGCAGACTTCTGCGGCCATTTCATGAGATCACCAAACTGGTCAGTCGCCGCCATGGCACCATCAGTGACAAGGTACCTTTATGCCTTCTTTATGGAGCATGCATTGCGTCGTGTCATTGATCAAGCCGTGCAGGAGCAGGAGCAGGAAGATGAGGAAGTCGCAATGCTAGATGAATTCCCAGGGGGGCTACTCTCTGAGACAAGTCAACAACAGGAGTCTGAAGAGGAGTCAGAGGAGGGTGGTGCCGGAGCAGATGACGAGGAGCAAGAAGAGCATGCTTTAAACCTTTCTGGGATCCCTGTTGTTCGTGGATGGGGAGAGGAGAACGAGGAGGATGACATTATCCTGGATGATGAGCAGGAGCCAGGCCACCACACCGCTTCCAGTTTAGTGCAAATGAGGGCATTCATGCTCCAGTGTTTTAACAGGGACTCCCGTATAAAAAGCATAAAGGTCAAGGACCAGTACTGGGTGGCAATGTACTTAGACCCCCGGTACAAACACAAAATGGCAGAAATGTTACCACCGTCACAGAGGGCTGTCAGGATGGAGCACTTACAGGCCTTGCTTCGAGAAATGCTGCATTCTGCTTTTGCGTGCGCTGGCAGAGGAGGAATTCCCACTCCCAGAGAGAGTTGCGGGTACCAATCCAAGAGCACCTGCAAGAAGAGGGCGGTCTGAAGATGTGTTGGTGACTTCTGATATGAGGTCATTCTTTCAGCCGACCCCTGATGCTGGATCCGGATGAGACCTGTCGATGGAACGCCTAGACCGACAAGTGTCCGACTACATCGGGTTAACAGCTGATGTGGATGCTCTGAGGAGTGATTAACCCCTGGACTACTGGGTGGGCAGGCTTGACCTATGAAGATAGGACCATTGAGACTACTTTTAGACATAAATCAAGCTTCTACCCCCACTGGAACAAAGGGAATTCTATACCTACCTTCTATGAAGTGGTGATGGAGGAATTCAGAAGGTTCTGTGGAAATGGTACTCGCAAATATACAGTGCCTTGCGAAAGTATTCGGCCCCCTTGAACTTTTCAACCTTTTACCACATTTCAGGCTTCAAACATAAAGATATAAAATTTAAAATTTTTGTGCAGAATCACCAACAAGTGGGACACAATTGTGAAGTGGAACGAAATCTATTGGATATTTTAAACTTTTTTAGCAAATAAAAAACTGAAAAGTGGTGCGTGCAAAATTATTCGGCCCCTTTACTTTCAGTGCAGCAAACTCACTCCAGAAGTTCAGCGATGATCTCTGAATGATCCAATGTTGTCCTAAATGACTGATGGTGATAAATAGAATCCACCTGTGTGTAATCAAGTCTCTGTATAAATGCACCTGCTCTGTGATAGTCTCAGGGTTCTGTTGAAAGCGCAGAGAGCATCATGAAGACCAAGGAACACACCAGGCAGGTCCGTAATACTGTTGTGGAGAAGTTTAAAGCCGGATTTGGATACAAAAAGATTTCCCAAGCTTTAAACATCCCAAGGAGCACTGTGCAAGAGATCATTTTGAAATGGAAGGAGTATCAGACCACTGCAAATCTACCAAGACCTGGCCGTCCCTCTAAACTTTCAGCTCAGACAAGGAGAAGACCGATCAGAGATGCAGCCAAGAGGCCCATGATCACTCTGGATGAACTGCAGAGAACTACAGCTGAGGTCTGTCCATAGGACAACAATCAGTCGTACACTGCACAAATCTGGCCTTTATGGAAGAGTGGCAAGAAGAAAGCCATTTCTCAAAGATATCCATAAAAAGTCTCGTCTAAAGTTTGCCACAAGCCACCTGGGAGACACACCAAACATGTGGAAGAAGGTGCTCTGGTCAGATGAAACCAAAATGTAACTTTTTGCCCACAATGCAAAACGATATGTTTGGCGTAAAAGCAACACAGCTCATCACCCTCAACACACCATCCCCACTGTCAAACATGGTGGTGGCAGCATCATGGTTTGGGCCTGCTTTTCTTCAGCAGGGACAGGGAAGATGGTTAAAATTCAGGGGAAGATGGATGCAGCCAAATACAGGACCATTCTGGATGAAAACCTGTTGGAGTCTGCAAAAGACCTGAAACTGGGACGGAGATTTATCTTCCAACAAGACAATGATCCCAAACATACAGCAAAATCTACAAAGGAATGGTTCACAAATAAACGTATCCAGGTGTTAGAATGGCCAAGTCAAAGTCCAGACCTGAATCCAATCGAGAATCTGTGGAAAGAGCTGAAAACTGCTGTTCACAAACGCTCTCCATCCAACCTCACTGAGCTTGAGCTGTTTTGCAAGGAAGAATGGGCAAGAATTTCAGTCTCTCGATGTGCAAAACTGATAGAGACATACCCCAAGCGACTTGCAGCTGTAATCGCAGCAAAAGGTGGCTCTACAAAGTATTAACGCAAGGGGGCCAAATAATTTTGCACGCACCACTTTTCAGTTTTTTATTTGCTAAAAAAGTTTAAAATATCCAATAGATTTCGTTCCACTTCACAATTGTGTCCCACTTGTTGGTGATTCTTCACAAAAAATTAAAATTTTATATCTTTATGTTTGAAGCCTGAAATGTGGCAAAAGGTTGAAAAGTTCAAGGGGGCCGAATACTTTCGCAAGGCACTGTAATAAGGGCCATGATACATCCTTAGTCGGCCCTCTAAAAAGCCTAAAGCGGCGTACACACGGGCGGACTGTATGGCCTACTTAGTCCGTCTAAACACATTTCAGCGGACAGTCCGCTCGTGTGTGGGCTTCAGCGGACTTTTTCAGCGTGCAGTCTGGCGTACTAAGTATTTCGAAATTTCCGTAATACTGTCCGTCATACTTTGGTTTCAGCGGACAATCCGCTCGTGAGTAGGCTAGTTCGACGGACTAAGAATGGCGCATGCTCAGAAGGATTTACACGGCGGAAGGTTGCATTGCTGTGTATTGGACTTCCTATTTCTAGTCCCGTCGTACGTGCTGTACACGTCATCGCGCAAGCTTTCGACGGACTGTTTGTGCATCCGTGTGTGGTCAAGTCCGTTCATTCGAAAGTATGACGGACTGTCCGTCGGATTGTATGACGGACTAAGTAGGCCATACAATCCGCCCGTGTGTACGCGGCTTTAGAGACAATTCTGACATCGTAATACGAAAGGCAGAAAAGGGAGGTGGTCTGGTGATACAGGACAGGGAACAGTATGTGGAAGAAGCCTCCAGACTCATTGGAGATAAGAATATATATGAGAAGCTTACCTGTGATCCCACAGTCAACTATAGCACTGACCTTAAAAAACTTCTGGATGAAGCACTATCCAATGAGGTCATTACTAAGAATGAATACCAATTCTTGTATGCCAAGCACCCAGTAGTCCCATATTTTTTTTTTTCTTTTTTTTTCAAAATATTTTATTGTGATAAACAGGGTAGTATACATACAGAATCATGTATATTGCAAACATTGCAAATAAACCAACGGTACATTCTAATGTACAGCGATGCAACAGTGTCAATATTAGGAACATTTTGTGTCTAAACATCATAAGGTTTGATCAAGTACAAATACAGTAAGTAGAATTATTTAAGATAAAGAGATTAGGTCGGTGATTAGAGTCCATTATGAGTGGAGATCTTAAGCTGAGGAACACGACCAAGGCCTATCACTTGGGGTGAGTTATCATCGTAGCAGGGATGTAGAAACCATATTATCTTTTATAATAAGTCTTACGGAAGAGAGGGGTAGGGGATAAGTAAACAGGCCAATTTCGTCATAAGGTTTCTAGAATCATCTATAAACATGCGATCCTTATACTATGAGAGTCTAGGCAAGCTAACGAATATCCCTTTTGGAGCCCAGTCTTACTGTATCTAATCAGCGCGTTGGTTATAATCATGAATAGTGTCGTATTAACCACTTCAGCCTCGGACCAATAAATACCTTAAGGACCAGAGGTCTTTTTCCAATTTTGCACTGCGCTGCTTTAACTGGTAATTGCGCGGTCATGCAATATTGCACCCAAACGAAATTTGCGTCCTTTTCTTCCCACAAATAGAGCTTTCTTTTGATGGTATTTGATTGCCTCTGCGATTTTTATTTTTTGCGATATAAATGGAAAAAGAGCGAAAATTTTGAAAAAAAATGATATTTTCTTCTTTTTGTTATAAGAAAAATCGAATAAACTAAATTTTAGTCATACATTGAGGGCAAAATTTATTCAGCCACATGTCTTTAGTAAAAAAAATGTCAATAAGCGTATATTTTTTGGTTTGCGCAAAAGTTATAGCGTCTACAAACTAGAGTACATTTTCTGGAATTTACACAGCTTTTAATTTATGACTGCCTATCTCATTTCTTGAGGTGCTAAAATGGCAGGGCAGTACAACCCCCCCCCAAATGACCCCATTTTGGAAAGTAGACACCCCAAGGAAACTGCTGATGGGTATGTTGAGCCCATTGAATATTTTTTTTTTTTGTCCTAAGGGATTGAATAATGACAAAAAAAAAAAAAGTACAAAAAGTTGTCACTAAATGATATATTGCTCACACATGCCATGGTTATATGTGGAATTGCACCCAAAATATATTCCGCTACTTCTCCCGAGTACGGGGATACCACATGTGTGGGACTTTTTGGGAGTCTAGTCGCGCACGGCATCCCGAAAACCAATCACCACCTTCAGGATTTCTAAGGGTGCAAATTTTTGATTTCACCCCTCACTACCTATCACAGTTTCGAAGGCCATAAAAAGCCAAAATAGCACAAAATCCCCCAAAATGACCCCATTTTGGAAAGTAGACACCCCAAGCTATTTACTGAGAGGCATGTTGAGTCCATGGAATATTTTATATTTTGCCACAAGTTGCGGGAATATTACAAACTTTTTTTTTTTTTGCACAAAGTTGTCACTAAATGATATATTGCTCACACATGCTATGGGCATATGTGAAATGACACCCCAAAATACATTCTGCTGCTTCTCCTGAGTACAGGGATACCACATGTGTGGGACTTTTTGGGAGCCTAGCCGCGTACGGGACCCCGAAATCCAAGCACCGCCTTCAGGATTTCTAAGGGCATAATTTTTTTATTTTACTCCTCACTACCTATCACT
Organism: Lithobates pipiens; assembly: GCF_037356315.1. Taxonomy (NCBI): domain Eukaryota; kingdom Metazoa; phylum Chordata; class Amphibia; order Anura; family Ranidae; genus Lithobates; species Lithobates pipiens. The sequence continues at coordinate 147,332,756 of NW_027507791.1, forward strand.
ACCTATCACAGTTTTGACGGCCATAAAATGCCAAGATGGCACAAAACCCCCCCAAATGACCCCATTTTGGAAAGTAGACACCCCAAGGAAACTGCTGATGGGTATGTTGAGCCCATTGAATATTTATTTTTTTTGTCCTAAGGGATTGAATAATGACTAAAAAAAAAAAAAAAAAAAAATGTACAAAAAGTTGTCACTAAATGATATATTGCTCACACATGCCATGGTTATATGTGGAATTGCACCCCAAAATATATTCAGCTACTTCTCCCGAGTATGGGGATACCACATGTGTGGGACTTTTTGGGAGTCTAGTCGCGTACGGCACCCCGAAAACCAATCACCACCTTCAGGATTTCTAAGGGTGCAAAGGCCATAAAATGCCAAAATAGCACAAAACCCCCCCAAATTACCCCATTTTGGAAAGTAGACACCCCAAGCTATTTACTGAGATTGATCGGTGGGTATGCCCACCATTAGATACCTCCCTTCATCCACCCACTTCTAATGATGGACATACATGCACCATTTATATATGCCGAAGCATGGGGGCATCCTCCCGCAAAAAAGTTATGCCGCGTACATACGTTCAAACTTTTCCATGGGCAAGCCCCCTGTCGGAATTTTGACCGTATGTACGCGGCATTAGGAGCAAAATCACTCCTCCACCCCTTATGCCCCCATGCTTCGGCATATATGCTCTTTTTTAACTGTGGTGGTGAAATCACCGCCTACAGCACTGGAGTCACGGCTTTATGTATCGTGGGAGCAAACGCTGTTGCTGTCAAGATAAATAAATCCGCGCTGCAGCTGAATGGCGTACCTGCTAAGCAAATTATGGTTAACGTTAAAACAAAGTAACATCCCAGTAAAACCTTACCATACCATACCTGCAAAGCAATTGCCAAAAAAAACAGTAAAAAATAAAACATTTTTTAACACAACCTGTGCCTAAAATATATATATGCCGAAGCATGGGGGCATCCTCCCGCAAAAAAGTTATGCCGCGTACATACGTTCAAACTTTTCCATGGGCAAGCCCCCTGTCGGAATTTTGACCGTATGTACGCGGCATTAGGAGCAAAATCACTCCTCCACCCCTTATGCCCCCATGCTTCGGCATATATGCTCTTTTTTAACTGTGGTGGTGAAATCACCGCCTACAGCACTGGAGTCACGGCTTTATGTATCGTGGGAGCAAACGCTGTTGCTGTCAAGATAAATAAATCCGTGCTGCAGCTGAATGGCGTACCTGCTAAGCAAATTATGGTTAACGTTAAAACAAAGTAACATCCCAGTAAAACCTTACCATACCATACCTGCAAAGCAATTGCCAAAAAAAACAGTAAAAAATAAAACATTTTTTAACACAACCTGTGCCTAAAATATATATATGCCGAAGCATGGGGGCATCCTCCCGCAAAAAAGTTATGCCACGTACATACGTTCAAACTTTTCCATGGGCAAGCCCCCTGTCGGAATTTTGACCGTATGTACGCGGCATTAGGAGCAAAATCACTCCTCCACCCCTTATGCCCCCATGCTTCGGCATATATGCTCTTTTTTAACTGTGGTGGTGAAATCACCGCCTACAGCACTGGAGTCACGGCTTTATGTATCGTGGGAGCAAACGCTGTTGCTGTCAAGATAAATAAATCCGCGCTGCAGCTGAATGGCGTACCTGCTAAGCAAATTATGGTTAACGTTAAAACAAAGTAACATCCCAGTAAAACCTTACCATACCATACCTGCAAAGCAATTGCCAAAAAAAACAGTAAAAAATAAAACATTTTTTAACACAACCTGTGCCTAAAATATATATATGCCGAATCATGGGGGCATCCTCCCGCAAAAAAGTTATGCTGCGTACATACGTTCAAACTTTTCCACGGGCAAGCCCTCCGTCGGAATTTTGACCGTATGTACGCGGCATTAGGAGCAAAATCGCTCCTCCACCCCTTATGCCCCCATGCTTCGGCATATATGCTCTTTTTTAACTGTGGTGGTGAAATCACCTCCTACAGCACTGGAGTCGCGGCTTTATGTATCGTGGGAGCAAACGCTGTTGCTGTCAAGATAAATAAATCCACGCTGCAGCTAAATGGCGTACCTGAAAACATGAAAAATGGTTAACAATAACACAGTAAACAGTAAAGTATAAAAAATTTGAGAGAAGAGAGAGAGAGAGAGAGAGAGAGAGAGAGAGAGAGAGAGAGAGAACAATAAAACGACAACTATTTTTGGTTTTTATATTTTATATTTTTTTTGGTTTTTTTATTTTACTTTTTTTTTTTTTATACACTTTTTTTTGAACTGTAAACTGTAACTGTAACGGTTCGGGTCTCTCAAAATGCGATGGCATCTTGGGAGACCCTGTGTAAGTGTGCCTAGCCTGTGAAATGCTGTACCCTACGCTAATACTTCACTAGTGTGTGGTAGCGTTCAAAACACTCACCCTGACAAAGACCAGGATTGCCAGGACAGCGTGGACAATAAGAACGGGTGTCACGCCTATATCCGCGCTTGCTACAGACACGACATCTTTTTTGGGGGGCTCGTTGGGTAGGGGTACTCGGGAGGACATAAGAATAATGCCTCTCATACAGCCGGCTTACTGCATTTGGTTGGGAATGGTGAGGTACAAAACCGTCTGGAAACAGAAGCTCTGTGACAACCTCTCTTTGGAAGAAAAGAAAGGTTAATGTTCCGCCTGAAGCTTTGTATAGCACAAAAGCATTCAGCAAAGCCAATTGAAATAAGTAAGCAGACACTTTTTTGTACCAGCGTCTGGTCTTACGGGAAGTTAGATACGGCGCTAACATCTGGTCATTGAGGTCCACCCCTCCCATATTTTTGTTATATTCGTGGACACAGAGGGGTTTCTCCACAATACCAGTCGCCGTAGAAATTTGGACCGTCGTGTCTGCATGAAGGGAGGTAAGAACGAAAACATTCTTATTATGCCTCCACTTCATAGCGAGCAAATTATTACACCGATAGCAGGCTCTCTCCCCCAGCCTAAGACGGGAATCTACAAGCCGCTGGGGAAAGCCCCAGCGATTAGGTCGCACGGTGCCACATGCTCCAATCTGATTATCAAATAAATGACTAAACAGTGGCACGCTGGTGTAATAGTTGTCCACGTACAAGTGGTACCCCTTTCCGAATAAGGGTGACACCAATTTCCACACTATCTTGCCAGCGCTTCCTATGTAATCAGGGCAGTTCTCCGGCTCTACGTAACTATCTTTACCCTCATAAACCATAAAGCTCCATGCATAGCCTGTGGCCCTGTCACAGCACTTATAGAGCTTGACCCCGTATCTGGTACGCTTGTTGGGAATGTACTGTTTGAATGACAAGCGACCAGTAAACTTAACCAGGGACTCATCAACGCAGACAACTTTTTGGGGAGTAAACAAGTCTGCAAAACGTTGGTTGAAGTGGTTTATGAGGGGCCGAATTTTGTAGAGCCGATCGTATTCAGGGTCTCCACGTGGACGACAAAGTTCATTGTCACTGAAGTGCAAGAACCGCAAGATCTGCTCGTATCGTGCCCTGGACATGGAGTTAGAGAACAGGGGCATGTGGTCAGCCGGATGCGTGGACCAATAAGCCCGCATCCGCATAAATTTATGTGTGCCCATGTTGAGGGAAAGGCCCAGAAACGACTTAAATTCGGAAACCGTAACTGGTTTCCAATCTCTGGCAAGAGACGGCAACTGGGGATTAGCGGCGATGCGTTGACCAGCATATAAATTGGTTTGGTCCACAATAGATCTATAGAGATCTTTTCCGTGAGATACAGAGAATAAAAATCGAGTGGCGTAAAATCATCTGTATCCACCTGAATACCGGGTTGGGCAGTGAATGGGGGAAGTACGGCTTCTGCAGAAGTGGTGGGCACCCAATTGGGATAGGCGAATTCTGCAGGAAGGGCACTATGGGTACGACGGGCCTGTCTTTGTCTTCTTCTTGGTGGCAGCGGGACACTACTTGTGCTTGCCACCTCGCCAGCTTGAACTGCACTTATGGGACTCGCCACGTCACCACGTGATACTGCAGTGCTGGATGTACGTCCAGGGTGTACTAGGCCGCTGGTGCTTGCCAGTTCACCAAAAGGATGAGCGGCGCTAGTACTGGCTCTATACTCCATACGAGGGACTTGCGGTTCCTGCACCTCAACAACATCAGAAAATCGGGGTCGGGTACGCCTGACAATAGCAGGGACCTCTTCTTCGTCGTCAGAGCTATCTGACATGGAGGCGCTGTCCTCTACAGGTTCGTATTCTGAGCCTGATTCTGACAGATCAGTGTCTTCCTCTTCACTATCTGTCATGCTCAGAAACGTGTAGGCCTCTTCACTAGTGTACCTTCGCTTTGCCATTTTGGGCTCTAAATTTAGGGGTACAGTAGTGAGACTCACAGGTAAAAAAGCACCTAGCCTGTCAGCGACTGTATAAAACGCTACCAAAAAAAACTGTTAGCGATCGCAGGGATCAGGCCTGACTCTGCGAACGCTGCAGTTATGTGTGTTGTGTTTTGTAAGTGACAGTGATCGATCGATACTGCACTTGGGTGGGCTGGGCTGGGCTGGGCTGGGCAGAGGGGCAAAACGCAGGTGCTAGCAGGTATCTGGGCTGATCCTGCTAACAATGCGTTTTTTTAGAACCCTAAATTGCTGGGCACGCTAGTATAGATCTGATCAGATCAGATATTGATCTGTTCGGATACTATACCACTAAGGGAGGTGTATGCTTTGCGCGTGGGTGTTAGCGGTGCTGGCACTAACCTAGCACTGCCTGGGGCGACGCAGACCCTTTCTGACCCTAAAACCAAATTTATATCACCCGCCGGGTGATCAGGGGGTTAAACCTTTATTAGGTAATAAATGGCGGGTGCCCTGATGCTATAAAAAGCGAACTACCAAACCAGCGTCACCCGTAACACTTATACAGTGATCACTGGTGAAAGGGTTAACTAAGGGCAATCAGGGGTTAAAACCTTTATTGGGTATTTATATGGGGGTACCTGAAGCTTTATAAAAAGCTGACGGGGAACCTAAATAACTAAATAACTAACTGGCTAACCAGCGTCACCAGTGACACTTATGCAGCGATCGCTGGTGAAAGGGTTAATTCTAGGGGCAATCAAAGGGTTAAAACCTTTATTAGGTTATATATCGGGGTACCTAACGGTATAAAAACCTGGCGTTGAACCTAAAAAAAAACTAGCTTCCTAGCGGGACCAGTGACACTATTGCAGCGATCAGAAAAACGATCGCTTAGTGACACTGGTAAAAGAGGGTGAAAGGGTTAACTGGGAGGGCAATCAAGGGGTTAAACCTTTATTAGGGGGGGGTAGGGGGCTACCCTGGACCTAAAGGGGCCTAACACTAGCTGCCCTGACACTTTTTACAGTCACAACTGACACTAAATGTAGTGATCAATAAATAAATGAACACTGCATTAGTGACACTGTGACTGGGGGGGGGCGGGGGGCCGATCGGGGGGGTGATCGGGGGGTGACTGGGGTGAAATGTGTGCCTGTGTGTACCTATGTGTCAGTGGACTGTTGGTGCATTTACTTGAACGTCTTCACTCCTCGCTGTCCGGTTCAAAAAGACCGCCACGAGGAGTGTGACATCACTTCCTCCTCCTGTGTTTACATTTTCACAGGGGAGGAAGTTCGTCACTGGCCAGGAGCGATCGAGAGGGGATGGGCGGAAACCAACGGCCATCCCCTCATCGCCGATCGCTCCGGCACCGAAAGGGACCGCCGTATCTAGCGGGAGGGGGTCCGATCGGACCCCCCACCCGCTAGAAGGCATTCACGTACATTTACGTGATTATGCCTGCCTGTGCCATTGTGTTGACGTACATTGGCAATACGGCGGTCCTGAAGTGGTTAAGTTGCTTTATGAAGTACCCTTATGTCTAAGTCGGGTATGAGGAGAGGGGGGAAGGGGAATAGAATCAGGTAGATTGTTGGAGTGAAATAAAGAAGGGAAAGAAGGGGAGGGTAGGGACACTGGGGGAAGGGAGAGGGGAATAGGGAGGGAATCCAAATAGACTCCGTCAAATATCATTTGATTAGTGCATCGAAACTCTCCTAAAACAACAAATACAGAAGTATGATGTATGGGCAAAGAAGGGTCCAGACAAAAACATCTGGAGCGATCCAATGTTAATCTTTCAATATGCAGGAAGGTTTGCTACAGTCGGTTACAGTAAATTCATTTTGAATGTAGGACTGTATAAGTAAATGGCAATGTATTTCCATCACATTCAGGTTAAAGGAAGCTGTCGGCAGCGGTCAGTCAGGGTTTAAAAGAATGTCCTTGTAATCCGGGGTAGTCTCAAATTCTTTCCAACAAGCCCATTTCTGAGTGAATTTTTGCGGGGTATCTTTAGAAATATTTATCAGTTCTTCCATCTCAGCTATCGCTTGGACTCTCAACGTCCATTCCTTGATGGATGGGCTGTCCTGGGATTTCCAATGTCTGGGAACACAATGCTTTGCAGCATTGATTAGATGGATAAGTAGGGACTTTCGGTAAGATGTATTGCCTATATTGGTATGGTGCAACAAAAATTCTGCTGGGGTGAAAGGTAAGTTATATGTTGTGATCTTGTGTATCAGTTTGTGAACCATCTTCCAGAAGGTACGCAAACAAAGAGAGATAATAGATATGGCGCTATACCGATATGTGAGGGCTACCAATATATTGGCGTGTAAAATGTGAACATAAATGTGCTATGTTTGTTAGTCAATTTCACATGTGTGAGAATATGTGTAATTTCCAGCGTGCTGGTTGATTTTAGGCAAAAATACGTATAATATATATATTTTCCAGCATGCTTGTTCAAAAACCCAAAATTATAAAAACCACACAAAAAAATAATAAAATACAAAATACAAAAGATCACGGTATGGCAAGTGCCGTGACACTCTTATACAATACTTATCTCTATAACAATAAGTAATTACTAAGGTGCAAGTGCAAATAAATTCATATAAAGCTGAAAATTAGGTGTGATACCTGGTGAAATGACCGTGAAAATTATACTAAGGTGCCCAGATATAAAATAAATTATCACAGTGATAGCATAATCTGATATTTAGACTAATAGTGATGCTATATGGAAGTTAATATAAAACCTAAATACCATAAACATAAAACATAGATGCAATGAAATGATATGTTACAAAAGATTAAAATGCCATAAAAATAAGAATATGCAAGAAATGTGCAAAAATTGTGCAAAAGATGTGCAAAAAATGCAGGCAAGTTGTAAACATTGGACGTGATGGAGCAAGTCTCTATTGGGTGACGGAAAAATCCGTAAGTGCAAAAAGGAGGGAAGTGGTAATTTCCAACTGTGTTCTCCACATTCGGTGGCTCAATAGTGTGTTAAATTATTATGCTCTCACCGGAAGGAGGACCCCATCCGGGGTGGATCAACTTTCACAATATTAGCTATTGTGCTGCTCTCTGGCTTCCTCCAGCTGAAAAAGTTAGGGATCCCTCGTTCCTCCGTGAGTGCAATATGCCACGTTTATATGGAGTAGAGAAGAGGCACAACCATAGTGTGATACCGTTTTAAAATGTTTATTGCAGAAAATAAGTAAAAAGTACTCACAAACAAGTAGTTTTAAAAGTGCGGTAGTGTGTACAGCTTTAAAATTCCCGCTCTGTTATCTCCGTCTGAGCTCGAGGTGTACGCTGCCTGGCCACGCCCTACGCTCCAGATGACGTCCGTGTGACGAAACGCGTAGGGCGTGGCCAGGCAGCGTAAACCTCGAGCTCAGACGGAGATAACAGAGCGGGAATTTTAAAGCTGTACACACTACCGCACTTTTAAAACTACTTGTTTGTGAGTACTTTTTACTTATTTTCTGCAATAAACATTTTAAAACGGTATCACACTATGGTTGTGCCTCTTCTCTACTCCATATAAACGTGGCATATTGCACTCACGGAGGAACGAGGGATCCCTAACTTTTTCAGCTGGAGGAAGCCAGAGAGCAGCACAATAGCTAATATTGTGAAAGTTGATCCACCCCGGATGGGGTCCTCCTTCCGGTGAGAGCATAATAATTTAACACACTATTGAGCCACCGAATGTGGAGAACACAGTTGGAAATTACCACTTCCCTCCTTTTTGCACTTACGGATTTTTCCGTCACCCAATAGAGACTTGCTCCATCACGTCCAATGTTTACAACTTGCCTGCATTTTTTGCACATCTTTTGCACAATTTTTGCACATTTCTTGCATATTCTTATTTTTATGGCATTTTAATCTTTTGTAACATATCATTTCATTGCATCTATGTTTTATGTTTATGGTATTTAGGTTTTATATTAACTTCCATATAGCATCACTATTAGTCTAAATATCAGATTATGCTATCACTGTGATAATTTATTTTATATCTGGGCACCTTAGTATAATTTTCACGGTCATTTCACCAGGTATCACACCTAATTTTCAGCTTTATATGAATTTATTTGCACTTGCACCTTAGTAATTACTTATTGTTATAGAGATAAGTATTGTATAAGAGTGTCACGGCACTTGCCATACCGTGATCTTTTGTATTTTGTATTTTATTATTTTTTTTGTGTGGTTTTTATAATTTTGGGTTTTTGAACCAGCATGCTGGAAAATATATATATTATACGTATTTTTGCCTAAAATCAACCAGCACGCTGGAAATTACACATATTCTCACACATGTGAAATTGACTAACAAACATAGCACATTTATGTTCACATTTTACACGCCAATATATTGGTAGCCCTCACATATCGGTATAGCGCCATATCTATTATCTCTCTTTGTTTGCGTATCTTCCCACCCTTGGGGGGAAATCAATAGAGGCTGCTCTTACCTTTCTTTCTACTTATACATATCCACTCTTAAGGCCCCATAGCGCAACCCACTCCCCATTTATCCATCTTCCAGAAGGGTTGAATGCGGGAGCAGTCCCACCAGATATGTATCAGGGTGCCCTTAGCCAATTGACATCGCCAGCATGTATCAGGGGTGCTTGGGCTCCATTTGTGTAAAAGTGCTGGTGTTCTATACCATCGCGTAAGAAGTTTATACCCGTTCTCTTGGGTAAAGACGTTAAGGGAACCTTTGTGTATATGGAGAAGTATGTTTTCCCATTCCTCATGCGTCAAAGTAACCCCCAACTCTTTCTCCCATGTGTCACAGGCTTTAAGAGATTTGGGTGTTTGATTATGGAAGAGAAGAGAGTGGGTTTGGGATATAAGATGGGATTGAGGCGTGGAGGACGTACACAAAGATTCAAAAGGCGTCAGCTGTCTGGAGCAGTCTTGGATTTTGGTGGTGGTTTTTAGATAGTGTGTGATTTGTTGGAAAGTCCAACGTGATATGGGGGGTTTTCCTTGTGACATGGCTAATTGATCAGCTGTTAGTGCTTTCTTATTGGAGTAAAAGTGTTGCAACAGGATTTGATCATATGACCAGTTTTTCTGGAGAAAGTTTTCATGCAATCCCGGGGGGAAGTCTGGGTTCAGTTTCAAAGGTGTGAGTGGTCCAGGTACAGAAGAGATTGAGTGTTTCGTGCAAATAGTGCGGAAGCATTGTAGCGTTGGTGCAATGAGTGGGTGTGAGTCAGTGTCTTTCTTGTGGTGTAAATGATTCAGCCATGGGAGTGAGCGTAAGGGGAATTTGGTGAAGGAGGCGTTTAAATTTACCCAATCCTTCCAGCGTGCGTGAATGTTCCAATACACAATTCTGGTCAAGTGTGTGGCTGCGTAATAATTAAATAGGTCAGGTAAACCAATCCCCCCTAGTTGTTTAGGAAGGATAAGTTGGGTATATTTAACTCTGGGTCTGTGAGATCCCCACAAGAATTTGATGCAGGCGGATTTATACGCCTTAAAGAAGGCTGGGGGGAGACGTATCGGTATTGCTTGTAATACATATAGGATGCGTGGTAGGACATTCATTTTTATGATGGCAGCTCTTCCAAACCAGGAGACGGGGAGTTTATTCCAGTGTTTTAAATCGTCATTGAGTTTTTTGAGGATGGTCGGGTAATTAATGTTGTAGAGATTAGTTAAATCGCTTGGAATTTTGATACCTAAGTATGTAATTTCGTTAGCATTCCAATGGAAAGGAAAGTTCGCTTTGCATTGGGCTACCGAGTCTGGATTAAGGGAAATGTTAAGTGCATACGATTTATCGAAGTTAATTTTGAAGTTAGAAAGTAGGGCAAACCGGCAAAATTCTTTTAAGAGGACCGGGAGAGTGGTATGCGGGTCAGAGAGAAATAGTAAGATATCGTCCGCGTATGCAGCTAATTTGCTAGTCTTATTTCCTGTATGTACACCTGTGATGTCGGGATTTTGCTTAATACTGTTTAGCAGGGGTTCCAGGGTCAGTATAAATAAAATAGGGGACAAAGGACAGCCTTGTCTGGTTCCATTCCGGATGGAGAAGGCATTCGACAGGGTGCGATTGACTCTAATTTTCGCAGACGGGTTCCGATAAAGGGATTGAATAAAGTTGATCAGCTGTGGCCCCAAGCCAATGTGTCTTAGGACTGCATGCATATAGTCCCATGCTACCCTGTCGAATGCCTTCTCCGCGTCAAGGGACAAAAATAAACTTTTCTGTTTGGATGTTTTAATGAGATGGCTTTAATGGTATTTAATGGTATTGATGGCTTTAATGGTATTGTCCCGGGCCTCCCTGCCCGGAACAAAACCTACTTGATCTAGTGAGATGATGTTGGGGAGAATAGTTAATAGCCTATTAGCCAGGATTTTTGAGAAAATTTTGATGTCCACATTAAGTAAAGAGATTGGTCTGTAGTTAGCCATTTGTGTGGGGTCCTTATCTCCTTTAGGTATTACTACAATGTGAGCTTCTAACATTTCAGGAGTGATGTGGTCGTGAGTAGTCAGGGAGTTGAACGCTTTCATGAAAGGATCTTTCAAAATATCTGTGAATGTCTTGTAGTATGCCGTTGGGAGCCCATCCGATCCAGGGCATTTGCCTACTTTGGTTTGCTTAAGTGCTATATCCCACTCTTGCTGATTGATAGGACCCTCTAGACCATCTACAAGGTCTGCATTGTTTAATTTAGGGCAGTTTTGTTCTAGAAATTTATGTATTAATTGTGAACGTGTCGAGTGGGACTTAGTCGATTCAGTGGCTCCTTGTAAAATATATAATTTGGAATAGAAATTTTCGAATTCCGTCGCTATGTCTTTATTAGCAGTGAGTTTAGATCCTGTTGAGGAGTGTAAGCAATGCACATTCAGTCTGGATTTATGTGATTGTAAGGCCCTAGCCAGTAGACGACCACTCTTATTGCCAAATTCATAGAATTGTCGTTTGGTCAGGAGAAACCTTCTTTTCACTCTTTTATTTAGTTCTGTCTGGATGGAGGTGCGAATCTCTTGCAACTCTAGAAGAGTGTGAGAGGCTAGGGTACGTTTATGGACAGTTTCCAACTTTTTGAGTTTGATATAGAGTTCGGAAAGGAATGCTTTCTTTTCTTTCGCAATCTTTGCGGAAATGGAGATCAGTTTACCTCTTACTACACACTTATGGGCAGCCCATTGCGTCATGTGTGTTGTGTCAGGAGTGTCATTATGTGTAAAATACTCTGTTAGGCATCGGTGTACTTCAGTAGCATATATTGAGTTTGTTAAAATTTGGGAGTCCATTGACCAGACCTGTGTGCGTTCCTGGGTTTCTAGTAGCGTTAGTGTGATGGAAACTGGGTGATGGTCAGACAAGGTCATGGATTCAATTTTGGTTGCAGAAAGAAGGGGGAGGTCAGCTTGGGTAAGAAAGATGTAGTCAAGCCTAGAGTAGCGGCTATGGGGGGCTGAGAAAAAGGTGAAATCTTTCTCAGTGGGGTTTAAGGTACGCCATGTATCATGCAGCATGAGGGATTGCAGAGACAATCTTATCTGTCGGAGGGCTCTGTACGGCAGATGGGAAGTGCCTGTCGAGGTGTCAAGGAGTGGTTCTAATGGGACATTAAAGTCTCCGCCCAATAAAACCATTCCAGATTGAAATGTGGTAAGTAGGGCGATGGTTTTTCGGAAGAAGGTAACTTGGCCTGAATTAGGACTATAAATATTGGCAAATGTTATGGGCTTACCCTGCCATGTGCCTTTTAGGAAAAGAAATCTACCTTGGGTATCACTCAGCGAGTCCGTAATTTGTATAGAGACATTTTTGGATAATAATATAGACACCCCTTTTGTTTTTGAGTCGGATGAGATCGCATGATAACTGGTCGGGTAGTAATAATTTGAAAGTTTTGGTAGGCCTGAGACTTGAAGTGAGTCTCCTGTAGGAAAATCACATCCGCACACATCCCCTGTAGACCATTTAAAATACTAGATCTTTTTTCTGGGAGATTCAGTCCCTTTGCGTTCAAAGAAATTAGTTTTAAGGTGTTAGGCACAATCATGGTCTTGGAGGATGCCATTTTGAGTAACTAACTACTGTCCTAGGAGAGTTAGGCAGTTAAATGTACTTGACAAGTGACAGTTGTGATTTGTGCGATATAGGTGGTGAAGTACTAGGTGGTTAGGTAGGGGGAATAAGGGGGGAGTGATGGGAGGGAGAAACGCCCGGAGGGGTAGGGAGAAGAGAACGATAGGGAAAGGAGTGGGGTAAGTGTAGTTTTACCCGCAGAGTATCCAGTCAGATATAGAAAGGACACCACTGGGGGGAAAGGGATAGTTATTGGGGTCGGCAACTACAGTTGAGTTGTACCGATTTTGAAACCCAACAAGTGTCAGGAGAATCTCTGTCGAGATCCCTGTGTGTGGGAGTGTTTGGCGGTCGGGGGAGAGAGAGTTTCTGTTAGTAGTGAGTCTAGAGTCCCGTGAGGTCTAATGTGCTGGAGGTTATGGTAGGCTATTGGCTCGTGTGATTGGGGTGTGGGAAGAGAAGGGATTGAACTAGTAATTGCAAAGGGGTATTTTCGGGAGATAAAGTTGTGTTTTCAGAGTAAGAGGACAAGTAAGGGGAGGTCATGTGTAAATAAAGCATATGATGAAGAAGACCCTTAACAATAAAAACAACTCAACATAAGGAAATGGTAAAACTGTAAGATTATGAGGAGATAAATCTTCAAGAGAATAACAAAACAGTTATAACAGAAATGCTGCCACAGCATCAATCAATGCTGCAGAAGTGCGAACAAATCAGCAGTACATTGCCTATGTAACAGTTGGTATGTATCTCTGAAACGTCCCCTGGATAGATTCAAACTGTTCGAATCCTATTAAGTAAAATGATCGGTTGTGTCCGCCTGATCTTGTTTCAGGTGGTCGAGGAAAGCGACCATATCAATTTATCAGAGGGTGTGAGTGCACCAAACTGTGCAAGGTTGTGAGTAATAGCAGATAGAATAGGGGTAATAAAAGTGAACAATGCCAAGACATGTTCATTCCAGATACATGGAGGATATTAGAAGCAGGCGGAGCACAAACGACCGTAACAATAGAACATCTGAGAAACTGAAAAATATAAAGGATAGTATCAGACATTATCTAGATAACTAGTAAATAGGCGTTTCTGAATGCCATCAATCACATTTTGTTCTGTGTCAATACTCAGCGGAGACAGCTCTCAGTGAGGGTCAGAGTAGCCACCATCAATGTGAGAGTAATGACTTATAACCCTCACTGAAAACAGTAAGTAGCGCAGCAAAGCATAGAAATTTCTAAGCATGGAACGGATTCCAGATAAGCATTTCGTGTGTTACAGATTAAAGAGGTACAGTATAAACATAGCTAAATCTCTGTGGGAGAACCTAAACAAGTGACTAGTTATGGTCATCGTTATATGAAAATCTGTTCAAAAGTTACATGCTACAGTTTGGTCGGATTGGTTATTGCATTGATGGTGCAGTTAAGTCATTGAACAGATATAGTTCGTCAAGGCTTATGGGCTAAATAAAGTCCCGAAACTAATATCTGAGAAAAGGTGTAGTATGTAGCCCAATCAGCCGTCGATCTTTCTCAAGAGATGGGATTGTGGAGGGAGATAGCGTATCAGAGGGTATCAGGCAGAAAGTCAGAGAAAATCCTAGAGAAGAGACAGTTCAAGAATCTAGGGCGTAGAGATAGCACTTATCTGGAGCACAGCGAAAGGTGGGTTGGGGATGCAGTCCGTTCCGTTCTATGCTCTTCTTTGCCTTCTATGGACTGGAGATGCTGTGGGGCTCGTATTTCTCGGCATTTCCGCTGGTCTCGGTGGGGAGGACGGGTGATGTTGTCTGCGGCGGCGACTCATGCTGAAATTACCTGCTTCGGCAACTCCATCCATTGACTCTGCTCTATGCAAAGGAGATATGCGGAAGTCGCTGTACCAGTCTGGTACCTCTACCAGTGGAATATGGAGAGAGCTACAGAAATGCTCCAGGTCTTCAGGAACTTTAAGATGGAAGATATGACCGTTGACGGTGGCCGATAAGCAGAATGGGAACTTCCATCTATAGGGGATCACTCTGGCTCTCAAGACATCTAGCAGAGGCTTCAGCTCCCTCCTTCTTTGGAGCGTGATAGTAGATAAATCTTGAAAGATCCTGATTTCTGAGCCCTGGTGTAGGAGTCTCTCAGTATTTCTGGCTTTTCGCATTATTTCTTCCTTGAGAATGAAGTCGGAGAGACAGCATATGATGTCTCTGGGGGGGTCAGTCTCTCTGACTCTAGGGCGTAAGGCTCTGTGGACCCTTTCCATCTGAATTATTGTGTCAGGGGGTCGGTCAAGCAAGCCGTTAAAGATGGCTGTAATTTCCCTTACTAGTTGCGGAGCGTCTATGGCTTTGGAGAGACCTCTTACTCTCAGATTCTGTCTCCTCCCTTGGTTATCGAGGTCCTCTACATGTCGATTCATGTCGCGCAAATGTATGGCATGTGATTCCGTCAGTTGTTGTACTTGACACAGGGCCGCATCATGGCGGGCCTGCGTCCCTTCCACCTCCTCCATTCTAATCGCCATACTATGAAAGTCTTCCCGTAGTTCTGAGATAGCCGCTGACATGGCTGATTTTATGTCAGCGGCAACAGCACGGAGATCAGCCAGGCTCAGGGTTTGCTGTGTGTCCGAGGCAGAGGGGGGGTGCTGAGGGCTGCAGCTCCTGGAGCAAGGTGTCGCTCTGCTTTGTGAGGAGGCCTCGTGTGCTGCGGCCTGGTGATCTGCATCCCGCGGAGATCCGGAACGGATCGACGAAACATTTGGCGGTGTGCTTCCCATCCTGTAATGCGGGATAGCTACCAAACTTAAGATCGCTAGACCTCGGGGACCGGGAGCTCTAGTTCAAGCGTCCATCTTCCCTCGGCGCCAAGCCACGCCCCCCAGTCCCATATTTCTATCACATTCCAAAAACTCATAAGGACCTGAAGAAGCCCCCAGGCAGACCAATTATTGCTGGAATGAATAGCCTTACCAGTAATCTCGGCAGCTATATAGATTACTTCCTTCAAAGGCTGGTAACTAACTTGCCATCATTTATTAAGGATTCTGGTCATGCGTTGGATATCCTTAGCGCATATACTTGGGAAAAAGGCTATAGATGGCTGTCTTTGGATGTAGTATCACTATACACTTTCATTCAACATGAGTTTGGCCTAAGAGCAATCGAACATTATCTGGCAGAAGCACATCTGTTCAACCCTGCCCAGGCTAAATTCATCTACGACAGCACGGAATTCACCTTGACCCACAATTATTTTATGTTTATGGAAGGTTTCTATAGACAGATAAAAGGTACTGCGATGGGGGCTAGATTTGCGCCAAGCTACGCAAATCTTTTTATGGGCTACTGGGAGCAAAAGTACATCTGGACCAACTATCCATTTGGAAGGAATCTAGTTCTATACGCTCGATATATAGACGACGTCCTCATTATCTGGAATGGTAGCGACGAAGATCTAGAAGGATTCCTGACGCACTGTGCCGAAAACCCCTTTGGAATCACATTCACGCATGTGGTGGATGAGGTGTCTTTGGTGTTCCTAGACTTAGAACTGCGAGTTGACGAAGAAGGATTGATTTATTCCAAAACCCACTTCAAACAAAGTTCTGGAAATTCGTATCACCATGCCCATAGCCACCACCATCCAAGATGGATCCGGAATGTCCCTTTTGGGCAATTTTGCAGACTTAGGAGGACTTGTACCCTCAAATAAGACTACGAAACACAGAGCCTCATTCTTAAGAACAAATTCAAAGAAAAGGGATATAAGGAAGAGCATATCGAGGAAGCCTTCTCTAAGTATCTGCTATTGTATGACAAGACTGGAGAAGAAGCTCAGAAGATCACATCCCACAGTAACAAACATCCTCAGACACGCTTTTGTACTAGGTTCAACAATAGGGCTCCAGCAATACAAAGGATCCTTAAGAAAAACTGGAGGATACTTGAATCAGATCCTATCATGAAAACCAGCCTCCCCCCATGCCCGAATGTAGTCTTCAGGAGACCGAAAGATCTGAGGAGCATTATTTCCCCTAATAGGGTGAAGAAGATCAAAAGTAGAGGCCTAAATAGCATCTGGGCCACAATATTTGACCAAAAGGGTAGCTATAAATGCGGGAGTACAAATTGCGCTAACTGTGCATATATGTGCCATAGGAAAAGGGACGTAATAGGTACCGATGGAAAAGTCCACAGGATTAAGCAGTTCATTAATTGTAGGTCCACTTATGTCATCTATGGTATTTTGTGCCCTTGTGGCCTCCTCTATGTTGGCCGTACTTCAAGACAGATGAGAACCAGAATGAACGAACATAGAAGTAGCATTCAGACAGAGAAGGACAAGTATTCGTTACCAAGACATTTTAAAGAGATTCACGCCAGGATGGCATAAAGGTCTTTGGGATCGAGGCTATGCCAAACGATGTGGACAATGGCAAAAAACACCAGCTACTCTGTAATAGAGAGGCCTACTGGATATTCTGTCTAGGAACTATGGCCCCTAAGGGCCTAAATGAAGAAATTGAACTACACAACCTCCTGTAAGATGGGTGGCCCCTGCGAGCCCTTGGGCGGGTTAAGGTCGTATGTAGCTGAGGCAACTCTATTCATTCAATCAAGGCTATATGAGGCCCATTAGATCCTTCTACGGGGCCCTTTGGTCACACGAGGGCCCAACCCTTTAGATAAGGTGTATGCACCCCGGCTACATTCCTCTAGATACGGTATACAGAGGCAATTAGTGCTATACTTAGCCTTAAGTAGTGACTTGTTGGATAGACTGACTTAGTCTTGGTTCAGTGTTTAACCAATTAACTAATGAATTTTAATTTTTAACTATTAATTTTCAACCAATTATTTTTTAGTTTTTTAATCCCTTTCCCCGTGGTTGTTCATTCTAAATGAGGGCCCAACATTTTTTTAGATAGGGAGTTGTATTCCGGCTATATCCCCTTAGAGGCGGTATACATACTTACTTAAATGATGGTAGATCTAGCCTTAGGTATAAGACTTGTTGGCTAGACTGATTTAGTCCTGGTTCAATTTTTAACTAATTATCTATTTAATCAATTAGTTCTAATTTATTCCCCTTTCTGTTGTTTTTTTATTTTTTTCAATTCTATAACTGTAGCAATATTAATTATAATACTAACGATATGATAGTACTTTTCAGTCCACGCCATTGACAAATGGGCGTGCGGCTTCTCGCTGGTGAGTTAGTGTGTCTTTTGGAAGTTACCCTCAAGTAATTAATATATTTATATGTATATATATGTATATTTTTTTTAAATTCATTTCTGTATTGAATTCATTTTCTAAAGAAACTTTAAATTATTATCTACGGTTCATTCGTATAGGTTGCTTGTTTATTCATTCACTTGTTTTCTATTATTTAGATACAAATGTTTCCCCCTTCACCTACTCTCTAGCAGAGTATATTTTATGCCTTTGCTGCCCCCACGCCCAGGCACTAGGCTGGTGTACGTATGGGCAGATGGGTTGGGTCTGGTAGCCTAAAGCTGTGGGCGGGTCTGTCTCCGCCCGCGCTTCCGGGCTCTGGCTTCAGCTTGCACTCCAGCGGTCTTGGTACACGCAGGAGCGGAAGCGGAGCACGATAGGCGGCCGGATGCTTGCGCTCGGGCGTCCTCGATGTGCCCCTGAGTGGAAGCGTCCATGTTGGGGCGGCCAGAAGTTGCGGGTGGAACGCATTTCCACCCGCACTTCCTGTTATACGGGACCAGGTGCGCTCCAGCAATTTTGTGGAATGCACAAGCGTTTGATCACCTAGTACTTCCTCCCTGCATATACAGGTGCGGATATTATTTATTTATTTATTTAATTAACTAATAGAATGCCTAAGTGGACACTGGCGCAAATCTAAGGTAATGCCTTGTCTTTCTCCCACAAGTGTATACAGAATATGAGTAGAACAAAATAGAGCGATCTATGTGTATATATGTGTGTTTATGTATACCCATGTGTGTGTCTGTGCACACGTATATATGTATGTATATGTGTATTTGGGTATATATGGGTGTATATATATATATATATATATATATATATATATATATATATATGTGAGTTCTTCCCTTTTTTACATGAAGGTGTTTACTAGAAAACGTTTTCCTATATACGAATGATGGCGAATGGAAGACAAGTGAATGGGTAGATAACTATTTTATAGAATTTATATAAAAATATTTTTTTTTGTGGGTGGAGCTTTGTGACATTTCTGACCACATGGGTTTAGAAACTTCCATATATATATACCGGTAGCCTCCAGTGAGAAACCATTGCCCATTTTGGCTCTGAAGAAAGGGGGTCACCCCCGAAACGCGTTAGCCGTTTTCATTGAGGTACTTACCAATTTCTCTGACATCTGATCTGGATTTGCCAATGTTCGGTGCGATGGATCCATTTGTATTGCTTTTGCCTTTGATCAATACTCGTTTGTGAGTAGCCATTTTGCTATTTGTTTTGCTTTTAAGTAAAGCTCTTTTTTATGGTAATGCACTAGGTCAGTGCGCCTTCCCCTCTTTTGTTTTGTTTCAGGCTTGACCTCTGGCCAGAGCTTGCCCAATTTGCAGTGGAACTGTTGGCTTGACCCTCGTCCAGTGTCCTGTCCGAAAGGACGTTCAGCAGGGGGGGATCGTGACCGATAAGCACACTCGCCTAGCTCACGACAGTGTTGACTATAAACGATTTATTTAATCCAGCATCAAGACCTTTTTTCTACCTTTTGGCTCACTTCCTTGTACAAAAAAAAGCACACCGTACTATATGCCCGTACCCTCCTGTTTGAAGAGGTTGAGCGGTGTCATATTTTTGGGTCCCGCAGCGAGTTGCTGGTATCAGTGCTGGTGTCAGTGCTCTCTATTACGGTGCTGGTGTTAGTGCTCAGTCTCTATCGCAGTGCTGGTTTCAGACAGTGAGGGAGATAACAGTGGAGAAGCCAATCAGCAGGCAATGCCAGCACCATGGCTGAGGATCAGCACTGGACTGGCACCTCCAGACCACCGCAGTGGAGCCCTGCATAGGTGGGGGTAAGGGCCAGGCAGAGGGAGGGGCTCAAGCACAGGTTGGCCCACTGGGACACTGTCACAGGACTGCGCTGCCTTGACTGTGGTACTAGTCATCTCCTGCACCCCCTTCATGGCCTGCCCTGACCTTGCCTCTCCTCCATGGCCTTCATGCGCTCCTGAATTGTCAAAATTTCACAGATAAAAAAAGGATGCTTGTCGTTGTTGATCCCAGATTCACTTAATACTTTTGTTATGTCAGTGTCCATGTTGTAGGACTATGCGTGCACAACTAGTAAGTATTTTGTGGCTGAAAATATGACCTGGAGGTTTTTAAGGTTCATCTGTCATTAAAGTCAATGGGGCCTGCCGCGAACTGAAAAGAACTTTTGGCCACGTACGTCCCGTCGGAAGTTCGTCCATCACTACCCAGCAACCTAAGAGGTCTGAAGACTCCTGTCCCCCTTGATTATTTGCTCCATCCACCATGAACTATATTTTTCAACTTTATCACAGTCGTTAATATTGATTTGTTTTTCCTTTTACAGTGACTCCTTAGGTCTGATGGCCAATTAATCGGTCCCTTGTCGTCCCCCATTTTTGTTGTTCTTATATATGTTTGAAAATGTTTCTTATGTTTGGCCTACCATGGTGCCTGATCTTGGGATGGGCTTGACTGATGGTCCTTCTATGCGTTCAGGCTCTCCCTCACAGGCTAAGATTGTAAACACATTAACATTACTTATAGAATTTATATACCACATTCTTGGGTCCCCCCTGGGACATTCTCTACTTGTGGTGGGGATAGCCTTGTCCTGGTGGGACTTTACCAGAGGGGGCCCTCTGAATACTTGGGGACTTATGCCATGAGGATTTGTTCAATCCCCTAGTGTCATGCTTCTAAGGCCGGGGCTTGGGCCGGAGCGGCCATCATGCTCCTCCATTTGCCTAGATGTTAGGGTTTTTCCTTATCGCCGAGGCAGATTCTAATCCGCCGACTCGGCAGAGTTCTCTATGGAACTGGCTGGACCATTTTCACTTTCTTGGGGCTGCACATTTAATTTGAAAAAAAGTAGAATCTACAAAACATAAGAAAAAAATATATATACATGCGTATAATTCTTCAATGAAAGAAAGGAGGGAAGAAGAGAAAAAAGGGGGGGGGGAGGAAGGGAACACGCACCACCTATACGTTCTTCGCCCCAAGACACAGATATGGGCCCAAAAAGGGGGGTCAACTCACTGGATGGAAACCGGGACCGCAGTGATAGGTTAGCTGTAGGGGAGGAGATGTGAGAGTGGAATAGATGCATGAAAATTTCACATGCCTATATTCAAATAAATGTTACAAATATTTTGTTGCAACACATTATAGCTATGGAGAGTTTTATATGCATTTACCCTCCCAATTAACTCCCATTATTGTCCTTACAAAAAGAGGACAACCTTGAAAAAGGAAATTATGTATAGAAAGCTATATCGTAATAACAATCCCGTAAACCGATAATGTCAAAATACCTTTCGCTGATCTTGTACCAGAAGCGTCTTTTAAGATGGTTTCATATGTCCAAAAGTGACTGAAGTTATCATGCTCAGAGCATGTCGTTTTGGAGGAGATTCCCCAAATTTATTGTTCACAGACTTCGGTGCACAAAGCAGTCTGTTCACATACTTTGGTAGTATAAAACTTGCACATTCGCCGCAGCGCCTAAGTGGTCAAAGAATCTCTAGCACTGTATAGAAGATTACACCTGGGGCATACACATCAAGTCCAGCCTAAGGAGAGGATATTACATCCATTAGTTCCCCTACATTATCAAACAGAAACGCATACAAAGCGGTGTGAAAGATAGATTTGTTACCTTCAGCTGTATCTCTAGAAAGTCGCCTCCTCGTTGACCATTGTGGACTGAACACAGACCGCTCATGGTTTGTTAATATATCCCACAACCCCGCCTTCTTACTTCCCCTTGCAGGTGAAGTTGGTATCACTCACCTGTGTAGCCTATCACATCTAAGGGCGGTCCCCCGGGTGCGCGGCGCACGGCGTCGCCCCATGCCCACATCCAAGATGGGGCCGTGAGAGGAGTGATGTCATGCGTCACGCTCCCACCGACACGCATGCGCAGATCGTTTCTTATACCCTATAGATGGACAACGAGTAGCGTTGAATAGACTACATCCCCCAGGGAGCACAGCGCCAGCAACCCCGGCTGGCGGCTGCGCACTCATGTCAGATGTGTCAGTACATTCAACTATACGTCCGCCCAAGGTGTTTACAGGGCAGACATAAACGAAACCCATGAGGGAAAAAACAGGAGGGTAGGGTGATGTAGCACCCATCCCCCGCTGTTCAAAAAAAGTGAACAGGACTGTGAAAAGAAAGGCCACCAGGACGGAACAGTACCTGCCAATTGAAATCAATCAAAGGCAGTGTCATCCCACCCGTGGTGGCCTGTGCGTGCCGGGATCCCATCCAAAGCAGACCCCCTATATAGGAAAAACCAAATTGGAATTGTGATCACGGATATCTAAGCATATATGGAGTATGAAAAAAGCTATTCCTGTTATCCCCCTGCATGGAGGTACCTTTCCCAGGGTTATATTTATGGTCTTAGATAGAGTGCACCCCAATAAAAGAGGGGGGGATTGGAATAAGGCTTTGCTGCAAAGAAAATTAAAATGGATCTTTCAATTACAAGCCACAACCTTCCCCTGGCGCTGTGCTCCCTGGGGGATGTAGTCTATTGAACGTTACTCGTTGTCCATCTATAGGGTATAAGGAACGATCTGCGCATGTGTGTCGTGGGAGCGT
The DNA here is from genome assembly GCF_037356315.1 of Lithobates pipiens. NCBI lineage: Eukaryota > Metazoa > Chordata > Amphibia > Anura > Ranidae > Lithobates > Lithobates pipiens. The sequence goes on from NW_027507791.1 coordinate 147,355,088, forward strand.
GACGCATGACGTCACTCCTCCCACGGCGCCATCTTGGATGTGGGCATGGGGCGACGCCGTGCGCCGCGCACCCGGGGGACCACCCTTAGATGTTATAGGCTACACAGGTGAGTGATACCAACTTCACCTGCAAGGGGAGGTAAGAAGGCGGGGTTGTGGGATATATTAACGAACCATGAGCGGTCTGTGTTCAGTCCGCAATGGTCAACGAGGAGGCGACTTTCTAGAGATACAGCTGAAGGTAAAAAAATCTATCTTTCACGCCGATTTGTATGCGTTTCTGTTTGATAATGAAGGGGAACTAATGGATGTAATATCATCTCCTTAGGCTGGACCTGATGTGTATGCCCCAGGTGTAATCTTCTATACAGTGCTAGAGATTCTTTGACCACTTAGGCGCTGCAGCGAATGTGCAAGTTTTATACTACCAAAGTATGTGAACAGACTGCTTTGTGCACCGAAGTCTGTGAACAATAAATTTGAGGAATCTCCTCCAAAACGACATGCTCTAAGCATGATAACTTCAGTCACTTATGAAACCATCTTAAAAGACGCTTCTGGTACAAGATCAGCGAAAGGTATTTTGACATTATCGGTTTACGGGATTGTTATTACGATATAGCTTTCTATACATAATTTCCTTTTTCAAGGTTGTCCTCTTTTTGTAAGGACAATAATGGGAGTTAATTGGGAGGGTAAATGTATATAAAACTCTCCAGAGCTATAATGTGTTGCAACAAAATATTTGTAACATTTATTTGAATATAGGCATGTGAAATTTTCATGCATCTATTCCACTCTCACATCTCCTCCCCTACAGTCAACCTATCACTGCGGCCCCGGTTTCCATCCAGTGAGTTGACCCCCCTTTTGGGTGGTGCGTGTTCCCTTCCTCCCTCCCCCCCTCCTTTTTTTTTTCTTTCTTCTTCCCTCCTTTCTTTCATTGAAGAATTATACGCATGTATATATATTTTTTTCTTATGTTTTGTAGATTCTACTTTTTTTCAAATTAAATGTGCAAAAATGAATCATCCCTGAAGAAGGAGCGTATGACTCTGTAACGCGTAGGTTACATTGGACGCACAGTATTTATTTTGCTCAATTTTGTTCAACTGTCTTTATATTTTCCGAATGTGCTTACCGGTATGTATAATGTGATAAGAGTATGTCTCCGGAAAAATAAGTATAAAACAGTCATTTGGTTTTATGAATATGACTATATGGAGGAAATAATGTTTTCCTTTCTCCTTCTGTAAATGTATGTATTGTGGCAGCACGCAGGTAAAGTCACCTGGTTGTATCCAGGATGGGAAATATGTGTGCCCTAGATTCAGGCTTTATGCAGACTTTTACAATTAGAGGGGAAGAATTAATGAGCCCAGCTGAAGTAAGTGGGCTCATTAAGACCTCTACAAAAAACCCCAGCATGCTTAGGAAAATTCTCCATCCTGGAACCAGTTTTGTGTTGTATAGACTGGGGAGTGTGATATCTGTTCTGTGCGGTGAGTTAACGCCTGTGTGGCAAACCTCTACAACAGGGACAGGGACTGGTGCAGCACAAGGCTGCACTCAGTTGTTAGACAGGGAATCTAAGTGTGTAGTTAGAGGTCAAGCTGACCAGGATTTATTTTCATGTTTTATTTTTGTTTGGCTGTTATATGTATCACTGCATGTAGCATAAATAAACCGCATGTTTTTTGTTTTTGGCACCTACAACGCTGTCTGCTGTGCCTGATTTTGTGTTGTGAACCCATCCAGGGGGTCACACACACCCGCTGCCGAGCTAACCCCTCACAGTTGGTGGAGAATTTTGGCAGTTTTTTTTCAATTTTTTTAAAGGCCAGCATGGAGGAGATACTGAGACAGCTGGCTCTAGCAAATGCAAATCAGCAGCAAACAAATGCGGCTTTACAAAAGAGCCTTGCAGCTCAACAACAGAGCCTTGCAGCCCAGCAGAAAGCTCACCTGCAGAGTCTGGAAGCTCAGCAACAAGCACAGCAGCAATCTGAAGCCCGTATTATAGACCTGTTGCAGAAGCAAGAGCAGAGTTTTCAACAGAAAATAGAGACATTAATACAGCAACGTCCGCAGACCAATGAAGCAAGTGGTTACAATAATACCGCATCCTTTGGTGTGAGCCGTTTATTGACAAAAATGACTGGAGAGGATGATCCAGAGGTGTTTTTGACCACATTTGAAAGGACTGCTGAAAGGGAAAAGTGGCCTAAGGAGCAATGGGCTGGACTGGTGGCCCCTCTGTTAACTGGGGAATCGCAGAAAGCTTATTATGACCTAGAGCCTGACCAAGCAAAAGACTATGTGGTGCTAAAAACAGAAATATTGGCACGGCTGGGTGTCACCCTGGCCGTCCGGGCTCAGCGTGTGCATAATTGGACTTTTCAGGTTGGAAAACCCCCCAGGTCTCAAATGTATGATCTCATTCACCTGAGCAGGAAGTGGCTGCAGCCAGAGACTTTGACCGCACCAAACATTGTGGAACGTGTTGTTATGGATCGTTTCCTGAGAGCTCTTCCTACTGCCATCCAAAAATGGGTAAGCCATGGAGACCCAGAAAATGCAGATAAACTTGTGGATCTGGTTGAGAGGTACTTGGCTACAGAGAACCTGACCACCTCTTCCAGGGACTCACAGACTTTCCACCCTAAGACCAGATCATCCCCAGTGGCGGGTAAGATGACTCCAAGGGGTGAGGGTGGAGAGAGTGAGAGGGTGGGAGTTCTACCTAAGGTCTGGCGGGAGCAGCCCAGGAAGCCCATGCTGCAAGAGACAGCGAAAAAGATTATTTGCTACCGCTGCCGGCAAGAGGGACATATTGCAGCCAATTGCCCCGTTGTGGATGAGCCTATGCAATGTGACTTTATAAGGGAGAGACGTCAGTCGCTGTTTGCGACAGTTGCATGCACTGCCATTCGGGGACCTGAGAAACATTTATGTAAAATGTGTATTAATGGTAGAAATGTTGATGTGTTGCTGGATTCCGGTAGCCTGGTAACATTGATAAAAGCTGAATTAGTTACTACAGAGGTCTCTGGGAAGAACAGGGTGGCTGTTATTTGTGTGCATGGAGACACCCGAGAGTATCCTGTAACTTCAGTGTTTTTTGAGACCCCCAAAGGTAACCTCTCTCATCAGGTGGGGTTAGTGTCTCACTTACCACATGATGCTATTGTGGGAAGGGATTTTCCAAAATTCTGGGAACTCTGGGATTGTCCTGAGCCCCCCACTGGTGCCCCTATAAACCAGAAAGATGACCAGAATTCCTCTGGGAGTGGTGAGGACTCTCCTGAATTTCCCTTGTCGGTATTGGCGGGGGAAACTCGAGAAACTGGGGAGGAGCCAACATCCTCAGATGAAAACATGCTGTCTGTGGAGTTTTCGGATCTTGAGGTTCACAGGGAAAATTTTGCCACAGAACAGTTAAAAGACCCCACCCTAATAAAGGCACGGGAAAATGGATGGCGAGTTAGTGAACCCAGATAAGACTTGCCCTTATCCTTACTTCACTATGGAAAGGGACCTGCTGTATCGAGTGGCTCAAAGGGCAGAAGAAACCATTGAGCAGCTTGTAGTGCCCAAACCGTACAGGAAGTTGGTGTTAAAATTGGCTCATGGGCACATTCTGGGAGGTCATCTGGGGACAGAGAAAACCAGAGAGAGGGTATTGCAGAGATTCTATTGGCCTGGGGTCATGAAGGAAATAGAAAATTATTGTTCCTCCTGCCCTGTGTGTCAGAAGTCGGCACCTATGCCACATTTCCGTAACCCGCTGGTACCTCTTCCTATCATTGATGTCCCCTTTGAAAGGATCGCAATGGATTTGGTAGGTCCGATAATGAAGTCCGCCAGGGGGCATCAGTACATTTTGGTTATATTGGACTATGCCACCCGTTATCCGGAAGCAATTCCTCTCCGAAATACCTCGGCCAAAACCATAGCCAAAGAGCTATCTCTTGTTTTTAGCCGCGTGGGTATTTGTAAGGAACTGCTTACGGACCAAGGTACACCATTTATGTCCCGGGTTATGAAAGAATTATGCAAGTTGTACAAAGTGACGCAGTTGCGTACATCTGTGTATCACCCCCAAACAGATGGGTTGGTTGAAAGATTCAACAAAACCCTTAAACAAATGTTAAAGAAGGTGGTGGATAGAGATGGAAAGAATTGGGACTGTCTAATACCCTATCTAATGTTTGCCATTAGGGAGGTACCCCAATCCTCTACGGGTTTCTCACCCTTCGAGTTGCTCTATGGGAGACACCCAAGAGGGCTGCTGGATATCACCAAGGAAACTTGGGAAAATGAGAGTTCTCCTCACAGGAGTGTGATTGAGCATGTCGCCCTGATGCAAGATAGAATTGCACAGGTAATGCCAATTGTAAAGGAACATTTAACCCAAGCGCAGTTAGCACAGCAGAGAGTGTACAACCGGTGGGGCCAAGACCCGTACTTTTTCCCCGGGGGATAGGGTCTTGGTGCTAGTCCCTACGGTTGAAAGCAAATTTCTGGCCAAATGGCAAGGTCCATACGAAGTAATTGAAAAAATTAGTGAGGTGAACTACAGGGTTAGACAGCCAGGAAGGCGAAAGCCGGAGCAGATCTATCACGTCAATCTGCTGAAAGCCTGGAGGGATAGGGAATCCCTAATCGCAGAGACTTTGTCACAAGTACAGCCTGATTGCTTAGTTCCTGAGGTTGGAATAGCAGACACCTTATCGAAACCCCAACAACAGGAGGTTAAAGAGTTTGTACTTCGTAACAAAGAGATTTTATCTGAGCTTCCGGGACAAACATCTGGCGTAGAGCATGACATTATCACCCCGCCAGGAGAAAGGGTAAAACTAAAACCTTATAGAATACCAGAGGCCCGACGGGAGGCAATACGTGGGGAGGTTCAAAGGATGTTGGAATTGGGTGTGATAGAGGAGTCCCAGAGTGACTGGTCCAGTCCTATCGTACTAGTGCCCAAACCTGATGGGAGCTGGCGGTTTTGTAACGATTTTCGACAATTAAATAAAGTTACAAAATTTGACACCTACCCCATGCCGCGTATAGATGAGTTGATTGACCGGCTGGGAACAGCCCGATATATGACAACTCTTGATCTCACCAACGGGTATTGGCAAATTCCCCTGGCCGAGTCGGCCAAGGAGAAAACTGCGTTTTTAACCCCAGATGGGGCATTCCAATATAAGAGAATGCCGTTTGGGTTACAGAATCCCCCGGCAACATTCCAGCGGAAAATGGATAAGATTCTGAGGCCCCATCAGAAATATGCTGCAGCTTACCTGGATGATGTGATTATCCATAGCACAGACTGGGTCTCACATTTGCCAAAAGTACAAGCAGTCCTAGACTCTATCCGGGAAGCTGGGTTTACGTCCAATCCAAAAAAGTGTACCACTGGCCAAATATCTTGGGTACACTATTGGGAGGGGGGTGATAAAACCCCAAGTCAATAAAGTCGAGGCCATACAGAGTTGGCCACGTCCCAACAGCAAGAAACAGGTACGAGCCTTTCTGGGAATCGCTGGCTATTATCGACGATTCATTCCCCATTTTGCTTCTCAGGCTGTGCCCCTCACCAACCTGACAAAAGGGAAAGAGTCTGTCATGGTTAAATGGTCCCCAGAGGCTGAAGAAGCATTTCAGTCCTTAAAAACAGCCTTATGTAGCCAGCCAGTGTTGTACTCACCAGACTTCTCTAAGGACTTTGTTGTACAAACTGATGCATCAGACGTTGGGTTAGAAGCAGTGTTATCCCAGGTCTGGAACGGGGAAGAGCACCCAGTCATTTACCTCAGCAGGAAGTTGAAGTCCCATGAGGTAAATTAATCCACGATTGAGAAGGAATGTTTAGCAGTGAAGTGGGCTCTAGATTCCCTTCGGTACTATCTGCTAGGTAGGCACTTTGACCTGGTGACTGATCACGCTCCTTTAAAGTGGATGGCTCGCACTATACATGTCCCTAGGAGCTATGTCATGGCTCCCCTTCCTAGTGGTTGGTTGCTTCTCTGGGGGGTGCTCCCCCCCATTGCGCAACCCTACTGGGTGCGAGACCTGGTCGTCTCGATGTATGATTTTCTCTTTGCCGTGGGAACTCTCTCCCACAGGCTACCATATCTGTTATTAATGTTGTTCCCCAAGTCTTTGTTAAAGGCTGGGATTGTTTTTTCAGAGGTTACTTTTATTTTTCTATGTTTTTTGGTTCTTTCTTTTATTGGTCAATCATTTTTCAAATCCTACGATTCTTCTACAGCATATGTTCTTTTTATATTCCGGTTCTGTGATCTGAACATGCCCTCAGTGTTGCTGCATAGCTCCCTACTCATGCGGGCTATGGAGGATGAAGTGGGGACTCCCCTGACATTCTTGGACTTGGTGGACGAGTGCTCATTTGTGATCCCCTTCCTCCCTCCCCCATCAATTCTGATCCCCCAACTGCCTACGCATTACCTCATACGCCATGGCGATAACTTGTATTTCACACAACGTTAAAGGATTTAACTCCCCTTCCAAGCGGCGTAAAGCCTTTACCTTTTATAAACAGCTTGGAGCAAAAATCCTTCTTCTCCAAGAAACACATTTCTCCCGCTCCTCCCATCCCAAATTTTTACATAAAGACTTCCCCCAAGCCTTTTACTCGCTCCACTCGTCCAAGACCAGGGGGGCCGCCATACTCCTCCACTCTTCCCTCCCGATGGAGGTTAAACAATTGTTCAGGGATCCTGAAAGTCATTATATGATTGTGAAAGGGGTTGTCCACAACAGGGAACTTACTATTGCTAGTGTTTATGCACCCAATGACGGCTCAGCAGCCTTTTTTAGGTCATTTTTTGAAAAATTAGCACAATACCACTCCCCCCATTTGATCATAGGTGGTGATTTTAACTCAGTAGCTAACGCCACTCTAGACCGTTCGTCAACTACGGTTGTTTCTAGAGCTTTCCCGAAATCTCTCACTGGTGGCTTACAGGATCTTCAACTCACTGACACATGGAGGGCACATAATGTGGGTTGCAAGGAATTCACCTTTTTCTCCCATCCTCATAACAGTTATGCAAGATTAGACTACATATACACGTCCCCCATCATACTCGCTAACTCTTTGGAGGCCTCCATCCACCTCTGTGTTTGGTCGGACTATCAGGTTACATCTTTCACTACAGGGTTTATTAGGCTTGCCCCCACACCCCACTCCTGGAGATTGAACGAATCCATTCTCTCTGACCCAGCAGTAGATTCCCAATTAGCTCAGTCTCTGGAGGACTATTTTTCACTTAACGCCCACCCAGACACTCAGCCCTCACTTCTCTGGACGGAGCATAAAGCCGTCATCAGAGGAAAAATTATTAGTATTTCCGCAGCCCGCAACAAGGCTAATAGACTTAGAATTGTGGAGTTAACTAGGGAACTAGATCATTTATATAAAAACTCATCTCTGCTACACTTGGATTCCACCAGGCAATCCATCGAACAAAAGCGCCTAGAACTGGACTCCCTTTTGTCATCCAAAGTTGAAAAGTCTCTCCGTTGGACCAAGGCCCGCAATTTACTATTTAATAACTCGGCATCAACTTTGTTTGCTAGAAGATTGTCTAACTCGATTCGCCCCCCTCATTTATACAGGTTGTCTAATAAGGACGGTTTTGTATCCTCTCATCCCAGGGAGGTTCTCAAAATCTTCGAGCAATTTTATACCAAACTCTTAGAGTCCCCCCACACTCTCCCCTCCCCTGAAGACTTGACATGGCTACATGACATCCCCTTCCCGACCCTTTCCACCTCACAACTGGTTGAACTCAACGCCCCTATCACAACTCCGGAAATCTTAGGGGTCATCAAATCACTGAAAACAGGCTCCGCCCCAGGCCCCGATGGCTTTTCGGCCCTTTATTACAAAAAATACTCCATGATCCTAGCCCCTAGAATGGCATACCTCTTTAACTCAGTCCTACTTGGCCATAGCTTCCCAGAAGAAATGTTGTTAGCCAACATGTCACTAATCCCGAAACCCAATAAGAATCACAATTTGCCCCAAAATTTTAGGCCTATCTCGGTTATGAACAATGATATCAAAATATTTAGCAGAGTTCTAGCTGACAGACTAGCAAAGTTTATCCCCTCCTTGATATCCCCCTTCCAATCTGGATTTATTCCACACCGGTTAATTACAGACAACATCCGCCTGGCAACAGACGTTATCCAAGATGCTAACCTATTTTCCCGCAAGCTCCTCCTGTTAAGCCTGGACATACAGAAGGCGTTTGACAGTGTTACATGGGATTACATCAACACAATCCTCCCACGCATGGGATTTCAGGGGAAATTCCTAGTAGGTTTCAAAGCCCTTTACGATAACCCTAGGACCCGCATAAAACTACCTGGCTGTTGCTCCGAATTCTTCCCCATAGCTAGAGGCACTAGACAAGGGTGCCCCCTTTCCCCTTTAATCTTTGCCTTAGCCCTGGAGCCCCTAGCGATTGCCCTTTTGAGACATCCCGATATCACAGGTTACACTAAGGGTGACGAAATGTACAAATTTTGCATGTACGCAGACGACGTTTTGATGTTCATAACTAATCCCCATGTTTCACTCCCCAACCTTTTTTCGACATTGTCAAGTTTCGCAAAGGTCTCTGGTCTAGCCATTACTGTTTCCCAATCGGTAGCCCTTCCCATAGGTTTTGATCCCACTGATTTAGCCCTTATTAAACAAAACTACTCCTTTACATGGGCCACCTCCCACATACCCTACCTGGGAGTGGGGCTGCCCGGAAATTTTCGTGACCTCTTTGGGGTTAATTATCCCCCACTGATTAGAAAACTTAAAAATACTATTAAAAGCTGGCTCTCTTTACATATCCCCTTTATGGGGAGAATCACTGCGCTCAAAATGGTCATCCTTCCCAGGCTGCTATATCTGTTTCGCTCCCTACCGGTTAGGCTTTCTAAATCTTTTCTCCTCAATCTTCAGTCCCATTTTAACAGATTCATTTGGAATAATAGGTCGCCCAGGTTTGCCAGGGGAGTCCTATACAGCTCTATGAGAAGTGGAGGCCTAGGGGTTCCTCAAATCTGGTTGTATTATCTTACCTGCAGATTTACGCAACAAGCACAATGGTCAATCCCTAATTCCAGAGTTCCTTGGGTGCATTTTGAGAGTGATTCGATAGCACCCTTTTATCTCCCGGGCCTTATGTGGTCAACCCATCGACCTCACTCAACCTTATGCACGCTTAACACTATGGTTGCAGACAGCCTGCAACTGTGGCATCGCTACAAGCACAAATACAACCTCACTTCGGAGAGCTCTGTGGGCGCCTCTTACCTGGGCGATCCTAGGTTCCCCCCAGCCTACCTACATCCTGAGTCTTTCAGAGTATGGGTTCAATGCAAGCTTACTCAGTTAAGGGACTTCGTGACGGGTTCTGATTTCACTCCCTTTGCAGTTTTACAGACCCAGCACCAACTCCCCGATAGGGAACTTTTCAGATACCTGCAAATCCGTCACTTCTTTCTCTCCAATTACAGACTCCGGTCCCAGGTCCAACTCACCATCTTTGAGGATTTATGTTTTAACTTCCCACGCCAAAAGGGCCTGATTTCCCTGATCTATAAAGCTCTAGAGGGACTTACAATGGTTCAGACTCTGAAGTATAGATCACAATGGGAACAGGAGCTTGCACTAGGGACCGGTGTTGTGGACTGGGAGGAGGGATGGGACAACATGTGTAAATGCACCAGATCCTTAACAATTAGGGAAACAGCTGTTAAAGTAATTACTAGATGGTATTACACTCCGGTACGTTTGCACAAGATTTATGTTCATACATCCCCCAACTGTTTTAGACGTTGCAATCACCGAGGCACTTTTGTTCACATTTTTTGGGAATGTGACTGGATTCGGCCAGTTTGGCAGGAGATTTTGAGATTGATAGACAAACTCGCTGGTAGAGCGATGTCCCTTACTTACCACCACTGTCTTCTCTTCCAAACCCCACAGGACACTCCTAAACCTCTAGTGAGGCTCGTCCATTCCATCTCCGTTTCTATGCTATGGACTATAGCGTTACATTGGAAGTCCTCTTCGATCCCTTTATCTCAGGTTCTCTCACGCATTGATCAAGTAATGCTGACTAAAAAGATTTTCCATACTTTACAGGACACGACTCATATATTTGACCTAAAGTGGAACCCATGGTTCCTATTTAGATTACAAAAATGATCACACCGGGGATTTTTTTTTGCTTTTCTCTTGCCTATCTGGAAAAAGAAGAACTAAGGAATAAAAAATTAATAAAAAGAATTCTACTTTTGTTATTTTTTTTTTTTTCTCTTCTCTCTCTTTGCTTTCTCTCTAGACTTCTCATTTCTTTCTTTGTGCTGTCTATTCTTATACATTACGAATATGAAGGTCAGGACATTGAATATTTTTGCTTTCCCTCTATTACGATTTCTCATTGGATGTAAGATCTATGCCACTGTAGAACCCTATGGTCTGTTCGCCATTTTGTTATAATCTTGTCATCCAACTGCATATGATGTTTATGTCATTTGATCCTTTTCACTGAAGCTGTTTTCTATTTATCGCTTTAATAAAACTTTTTGAAAACAAAAAATAAAGTGGATGGCTCAGAACAAGGAGACCAATAGAAGGGTAAATAGGTGGTTCCTGGCCCTACAAGAATTTAACTTTACAGTTAAGCATCGCCCTGGTGTTAAAATGGGGAATGTGGATGCTTTGTCTCGGATACATGCGTGTCTGACTGCTTGTGTTACAACCCCAAGGTTGAAACAAGAGGGGGGGGTATGTGGCAGCACGCAGGTAAAGTCACCTGGTTGTATCCAGGATGGGAAATATGTGTGCCCTAGATTCAGGCTTTATGCAGACTTTTACAATTAGAGGGGAAGAGTTAATGAGCCCAGCTGAAGTAAGTGGGCTCATTAAGACCTCTACAAAAAACCCCAGCATGCTTAGGAAAATTCTCCATCCTGGAACCAGTTTTGTGTTGTATAGACTGGGGAGTGTGATATCTGTTCTGTGCGATGAGTTAACGCCTGTGTGGCAAACCTCTACAACAGGGACAGGGACTGGTGCAGCACAAGGCTGCACTCAGTTGTTAGACAGGGAATCTAAGTGTGTAGTTAGAGGTCAAGCTGACCAGGATTTATTTTCATGTTTTATTTTTGTTTGGCTGTTATATGTATCACTGCATGTAGCATAAATAAACCGCATCTTTTGTTTTTGGCACCTACAACGCTGTCTGCTGTGCCTGATTTTGTGTTGTGAACCCATCCAGGGGTCACACACACCCGCTGCCGAGCTAACCCCTCACAGTATATAGAGAACTTGTTCTCTTTTTTCTATGTTTAAATAAAAGCATTTTATATATTTTCAATAAGCCATAATTGGTGTCACAGTCTATGCCTAAAAAGTCCCACCTTTTTTAAGGGGAAAACTTCTATAGTATTCTATTTTGGGATGTTGGCTATTAATAAGCGGACTTTAATACATACCTCGTAAAATTCTGATTTTTATCACTTTCTTGGGGCTGAGGAGGTCCACTCGGATACCCTGTGGGCCCCCCTTTGTCTTTCTTTCCTTCTTCTATCCCTTTTTTGCCCTATTTCACAATACTGTTTTTCAGACACCAAAGATTCTATAAATATTAATTTCCTGATCTTTGTTACCCAGGTGGTCTCAGCACCACACCCATTGGAAATCTCCTCCCTTCTGAGGGTAAGGCTCTGCTACGTAATGAGCTTTGCTTTTCCTTTGATCCATAAAGCAGAATGACACTTCCACATTATCGCTACATACAGCTTCCCATAATGTGCAGGGACTAAATTCCCCCATGAAGTGCCATAAATTGTTTCAATCTTGCCATTCTCAACATTTGGATGTCCTTTTTCCTTTTCCTACTGGAGACACACTTCCCCAAACAATATAACCCTTCTTTTATCCATCATAAATACCAACAGTTCTTTCTTTCTAATGCAGAAGATAAAACTAAAGGGGTAGGGATCTCCAGTCACACTTATTTCCCCATTTCAGAAGAAATTAAAGACCCAGAGGGCAGATTTCTCCTCTTGGCAGGATCTATTGAGGGTTCCCCCTTCACTTTTGTTTCATATTATTATGCTCCGAACTGGGGGCAAGTATAATTTTTTCTTCATCTATGATGAAAACTCTCCCCCCCCCATTTTATAGGCTTGGTGGTTGTGGGGGGCGACGTGAATGTGGCCCTTGACCAGATTCTAGACAAATCAAGAAATGGCGGCTCACGCCTTCTTTACCCACCAAAACAGTGTGCATGCAGCCAAGTTCCTTTACGCACACTGTCTTGTAGACATATGTAGGGAACTCAATCCGACTACAAAAGATTACACACACTTCGCTGCCCCACATCGCACCTGTTTCAGGATAGATCAAATTCATTTTTATCCACAGTAGACATTCCGTGTGCATCCAAGTCATTAATCAGAGCTTCTTCCCTGTCTGATCATGCTTTGGTTTTACTACGGCCCCGTCAGATTGTTTTGTTGGCGTATTAGCAAGGCCTTGCTAAGTGACACAGTACAATCCACAATTTTGGTCAAAGAAATCCAAAAAATCTTTCAAACCAACAATATGGAGGATGTTTCTCCTGAAACCCTGTGGGCAGCCCATAAGGTTTTCATTAGAGGCAAACTTATCAAGATTGCATCCCAACGCAAATGGGGAAAAAAGAGCTGAAATGGTCAAACTCAAAAAAGAATTCCAAACGTTCTCAAAAAATCATAAATGTCACCCCACAGCTGAATCTCTCACTCGATTAGAGGTGGCACGCCTAGCATTAAATCTCGCACTTACTACAGAAGTCTAAAAAAAAACATTTGGACCAGCGCTCAGCATTCTATACAGAAAGGAAAAAATTGGACCCAGGTTGGCTCCCAAAACACGGTCATTTTCTCTTCCTAAAATTTGCTCCCCCACAGGTACTCACTCAGAACCCCAAACTAATTATGGCAGCCTTTCAGAAATTATATTGCGCTCTATACAAGGCTGACTCTCAGTTTTCATTTAAATATATGTCCGAATTTTTAGATGAGATTCTCCTTCCTAAAATGCATACTACACATAGGTCAAACCTGGAAAAACCTATCACGGATTGGGAGGTACTAGATGTCATCAAAATTTTTTAAAAGGGGTCTGCCCCCAGACCAGACAGGTTTTCTATCTGCTACTACAAGCCATTTGCTCTGTACCTCTCTCCGTATTTGACGAGGTTCTTTAACTCTCTCAGACAGGGCGCCACTGTCGACAATGACCTTAAAATTCTTACAAAACTTTTAGCCAATAGACTGTCAGCTTTTCATTGATACGTCCATAGAGATCAAGTGGAATTTATTCCAGGGAGACAGGGACCGGACCAAATCAGAAGAGCCATTGATGTAATTTCGCTCTTGCGTTCACATCGGGATGGGAGGGCTCCCCAGGATGGTTTTCTTTTTATCCATCAATTTACAAAAAAACTTGGATACAGTGTAACAGCCATACTTATTCGAGGTTCTGTCTAGATGGGGGTTTGGTCATCATTTTAGAGGGATCCTCCAGGCCTTGTATTCCAACCCGAGCGCACGTGTGAGACTGCAGGGACACTATTCAGACCCATTTCCTATAACAAAAGGCACGAGACAAGGTTGCCCCCTGTCTCCCTTAGTTTATGCCATAGCAATCGAGACACTGGCAATTGCGATCAGGAATCATCCTCATATTCATGGGGTGCACTGTGGACCTCAGACTCACAGATGCGCTTTATTCGAGGACGATCTACTACTTTTTATCACTTCCCCCACTAATCTCTACACCAAATTTACTTGCTCTCCTACATGAATTTGGGAGGACCTCGGGACTACAAGTTAACTGGTTTAAATCAATGGCCTTCACGTCACTATCCCAACTCCGCTTCTTGGGAGACTCAAAAACCATTATCCCTATACTTGGAGCTCTTCTTCCCTTCCTTATCTTGGGGTTAACTTGTCAGCTTTACAATGCCAACTACCCTACCATTTATCAAAAACTAAGTGATAACTTGGACGCATGGTCTAAGCGTGATCTATCCTGGTTAGAGAGGGTGAATTCAGTCAAAATTACTTTGTTACCATGGCTTTTATACCTTTTCAGGTCCCATTCCATCTTAATAAATTCCAGTGCAAAATCATACATATATTAAGTGTTCTTTTTAGACTTCAAACTCAAGGGGGTCTAGGCTTCCCTAATTTAAGGAAATATTACCAAGCAGCCCAACTAACACAAATCTCCATAGTGTATGCCATCGGGAATAAACCTGATTGGGTCAACATGCAAAGACAGTCGATCCCTAAACACACCATAGATATTCTTTATGTCCCTGTAAGAGCAAACCGCTCATTTTAGCCCCCCACCCTTTCACACTCCATGGCCTTATGCAATACACTACATTCTGACCCGGCCCTTCTGTCAAAATTCTGTCCACTCACCACTTCCATAACCCACAATTCTCACCAGGTTTAAATATTCAGGCTTTCTAGTGGTGACTAAATAAAGGGTTATTTAGGATAGGCCATTTCATCCCCCCCCCCCCCCCCAGGTCCATTAACGGTAAGCCATTGTGTTAATGAGCTGGAGATGCCTCATATGAACAATGGTGCTCTAGGATCAGAGGGAGGGTATTTCCTTAATATACTCCTCATTATCGGATACTTTAGAGAAACCCTGCTCTTCTCTGGGAACTGGGAACAAGATCTTGAAATGAATCGTGAGTCAGATAACATGGCACCACTGCTTTCAACAGTCCTTTAAAAGGTATTGCTAACATTTCCCTGGTAGAGGCCAGTTTTTAAATCCTTACACGTTGGTATTATGCGCCTTCCCGCTTACCAAATATATACCTGGGAACAAAAAGAAAAAGAAAATTACTGCGCTATAAAGTGAAAAGGAAAAAATGCATAAAGCAGCTACATACGAATGTGACAAAAATTCATGTGACAAAGAAAAGGAAAAAATATAGCGCTAAAAAATAAGAAATAAATCCGTGATATATTCAAAATTAGTCCACTAGAAGTCCATCTAGAAGGATTATGAGGCCACCATGAATCCGAGCTCAATCGCAAGCAGGGGAAGGCAACAGCCAACTGTACTTCAAAGGATAGTAACATCCAAACAGGTAAATATGAGTAAATACTCTTACCAGAGTTGGTGGACCTGTATGTCACCAAGAGCTTAACATCAGTCATAAGCAAGGATATGGGCCTGTAAGAGTCAGGGGAAGTGGCCTCTTTACCCGGTTTCAAGAGCACTATGATGATTGCTTGATTCATGGAGTCCGGCAATATGCCGTCTTCCAACGCCCCATTGTATACCTTCAGGAGCATAGGCAATAGTGTGTCAGCATATCGCTTGTATACCTCGGATGGGATGCCATCAGCCCCTGGGGATTTATTATTATGGGTTTGTGCCAAAGCCAAGGCCAATTCTAGTGGACTTATTTTGAATATATCACTGATTTATTACTTATTTTTTAGTGCTACATTTTTTTCCTTTTCTTTATATACTGGGGAACGTCTCCCCTTTGTTTTTCGGGGGTTGTGGTCATATTGGTAATCTCCTCCATACCTGGTGGTACTGTCCTCATTTAAGAGGATTTTGGAGAAGTTTTTCTACTTGTTACAATCCTCAAATCCCCTCTAATCGCACTTTTAAATGGAAGGGTCAACAAGATCCCTAAAAGTACGCAAACTGATTTCATGCTTGTGGGAGCCAAGCTCACATTGCCCAAGCTTGGAAACAGCCATCTGTGTGTCAGGGCTAGCTTAGCCCTTCCTCCTCTGGGCTGGCCGCTCAGCTGTCGGCTAATTGCCAGCTCTCTTCTCTTTCCACAGTTACCAGCTGTTCCCGATGATGGTCGTCTGACCTGCCTATTTAAAGCCTTCCAGCTCACGTTTTTCTTTGCCTTTGCGTTGGTCACATCACAAGGAACCATCTCCTGCTGTTTGTTTCAAGACTGGCTTGCTGACATCCCTCCTGGATTCTTCCTGCTTGCAGTTGCTCTCCTTGGATCCCTGACTTCTGGCTGATTACCTGATCTGGTTAATGAACTTTGGACTGGCTGACTACCCAATCTGGCTACTGGACTCTGGCTATGCTTGACTATGCTTTTTCCTATTTACCATTTTTATTAATAAACAAGTGTGATTTGATTGTACTTCTGTCTCTGTCTGTTTCATGGTTTCTGACAGATACATAGGGAAATATTATAAAACATTCATGTATATACTCTCACCCCACTTAACCAAAATCTTCAAAGCTGCAGCTGCCTCTTCCTCCTTTCCATCAGAAAAGTTGAAAGCACTTATCACCTTGGCCAAGCCAGGGAAAGAACCATCTCTTCCACAGAATTTCAGGCCGATATCACTTCTTAACAACAACCTGAAAATTTATGCTAAGTTCATTGCTTATACATATGGATAAATCCGGGTTTACAAAAGAGCGTCAAACTACAGACGCCACAAGACGCCTGATTGACATAATATATCACACAAATCTGGGGGCTGCTAGCTTTGGACACAGAGAAGGCGTTTGATCAGATACATTGGGGCCATCTTGCTAAAGCTCTAGAGATGTTTAGATTTACAGGTACCATATTCTGAGCAATTATGGCTTTAGATTTCAAACCTTCTGTCCAGGTTTACACCTTAGGGGTACTTTCCACTCCATTTAACATCACAAATGGAACTCGCCAGGGGTGCCCACTCTCACCATTAATTTTTAATCTTCTCATGGAACCGCTGGCAAGCTACATACGCAACCACCCTCAAATTACAGGTAATAGGTTTAACAACTCAACACACACCATTAGCTTGTTTGCTGACAATGTTATACTCATGATAAGTAAAAAAAGAGGGGTAAAGGTGTGCTAAGGACCCTGGACTGTTCTAAATAAAACAAAACCAGTAAACAACTAAATTATGCCGAAAGTAAAAACCCGAATGTGCGAACGAACTGTATGAAAAGGGGCTGCCACTACCTAATATAATCACCTAAAAGGTGAAGGACATAAATAAATGTTAGGGTGGTAGTTACGGCGCTCACCTGTTAATGATTGAACTAGCGGCAAACCCGCCTGATTATTTAAAGTAAAAAATAAATTAAAAGATATATACTTCAAACAACAACTTTTTTGGTGCATTCAGTGCTATGTTAGCAGTACCTCTCCCAAAAAACAAACAGCAGATAATAAAATAATGAAATAGATGTGTATATCACTGCCACTATAAGATATGCGAAGTGCAAAAAATACTCAAACAAACCACTTGTTACAATGTTAAAGTGCTTATGTAAATATATAAATATGCAAATAGAACCCCTTATTACAATACTAAAGTGCTGATATAAATTTGTGCAAACCGTACATTGAAAAGTGCTACGTGCTTAATACAGTGCCATAATACCAAAATAGGCTAAATAAAAAAGTGTCACGTGCTATTAGGGTTGCCACTGAACACAAATCACGTCTTTATTCTTCATAAAAATGCTAAATAGAGGCATGCGATTTTTTAGAATCGCTAAATGGAAATATGCGATTAATTCCACTTTTGTAGTTGATATAAAACCACTCCAAAAGAACAATAGAAAGTTCTTCACAAAGAAAGTGCCAATGTGCTTCTGTATTGATGAATTCCTGGATAGCAACCGGTGCGACTTCTGTGTGTAAGAAAAAAGACCGCACTCACCAGCTCCCTTTCCCCCTAAGGGGTTAATGCGCCTTCACAGTGTGAGTCCCTGTGCCGCTCTGCAGAGCTGATCCGGTTGGCATCCAGTAATATTCAGTCGTTTTTCCTCTTAGAAGCAGAAAAGGGCAGACATAGTGTAATCCCGTTTAAAAATGTTGTTTTAATAAATGCATAAAAAAGTTACTCACATGGTAAAAGGTAAAACTAGCGTCTCTGTTAAGCCAGGTCACAGTGTGTTTTTGAATTCACCGCCGCCGCCACTGTGTGAGAGTGTGTTCACCTTAGGCCACGCCCTACGCGTTTCGTCATTGGACGTCGTCTGGAGCGGCCATCTTGGTGCTCCACTCTCATAATATAGGGTGTACTGTCATTACAACGCCATTTTCTTTACTGGAATAGGAAGTATAATGCCACAGTAGACCAGTAATTGGGTGGCACTTGCGCAAACCCCTAATATCCTCCTCTGTCAAAAGAGGGAGGCAGGGAAAAAAACATCAGTTTTTTTATTATACAAAGAGCGGCTCGTTATTTATGGAGCAGCGGAGGTGAATCCAAAAAAATTTATTTACATTGACATCAAAAAGGGAACAAGAGTCGTGTGCAATTACAGTACTATGCAATAAATTAAAATTGCAATGAAATGAATTAAAAATATGTATGTAAATTAAACATATGCAATAAATTAAAAATATATGAAAAAATAAAAATGCAACATGAATTGAAATTGAATTAGGTTAGATATAGGATCCCCATTGGAAATTTCCATGAATACAATGATGAGAAAACACAGACTGAATAGAACTGAAAATAAAAATAAAAATAAAAATAAATATAAAAATAAATAAAAATAAATAAATAAAAATGCATATAATAATGAAAATAAAAATAAAAATAAAAATAAATAACAGTCATGGTGATTAGGAGCATTGGGGAGGGATATGGATCCCCGAGGATATGTGAGAAATTTATAAAGGATGTGGAGGCATGTGTAAAATATATAAAATAACCCACTATGGTGTTCCCTATTATTTGCGGGATATTGTGATGCAAGCTGGGAATCGAAATGTACCCGATTAATTTCCGTTATTGTTAAGTGGGCAAGTAAAAATAAAATGGGCAAGTGAAACTAAAAAGATAAAAAACAAATTGGTATTACATATAATAGGATATTTCTTACTTAGTGTGCTCAATTTGGCCTAGTGAAAAAAAGGGGGGGGGGGGGGGATTGCCTTCTGTCTTATTCACCAAAGGGAATCTAGAAACAAATATTATTGGAAGTAGCGAAAAAGGGGAAGAAAATGAGAAAAGAACACCAGGGGGATGGAAGGATTACCAACTAGGCTAATAATTGGTTAAAAAACAATTGAGATCCAGATCTATGTTTAGACCTACTGGTTGTAACGTGTCCAAGAGGAATATCCATTTTGTCTTGTTCTTAGAGATTTTAATTCTTCACCTCTCCAGTGACCTTTAATTTTATCAATGCCATAGAAGGTCATGAGGTTGGGATCTCGATTGTGGTGTTCTCTGAAGTGTCTAGAGACACTGTGGTTATGGAAACCTTTTTTTATATTATTAATGTGTTCCCTGATTCTTACGTGCAACTGACGTGTGGTCCTGCCGACATACTGTTTACGGCAAGGACACTGTATTACATAAGTTACATGAGTGCTATTGCATGTAATCAGTTCATTGATTTTATATTTCCTCCCGTTTGAAGAGGATACAAACTGAGTAATTTTCTTCGGAGTAGTTTTTGAGCTGGTTCTACAAGGGAGACATCTTCCACATTTAAAAAACCCTTTCAGATTTTCAAAGATTTTTATATTTTTTGGTGGATCAATGGTGTTCTTCGCTAATGAATTTCTCAATGTGGGAGCTCTTCTATATATAAACAATGGTTTATTTGGCAATAAAGTCTTTAGGATTTCATCAGTGTGTAAAATAGGCCAATGTTTTTTGAGAATGCCTTCTAGTGCTTTATACTGTCGATTATATCCTGTGAGGAATGCTGTTTCCATCCTTTTGTTGTTATTTTGTCTTCGATTCCTCTTCGATGTTCCATTAATTAGATCTCTTTTCATTTGGCCTATTTTACTTTTAAGGTCACACAACTCATTCTTCCTGTACCCTTTGGAGACAAATCTTTCTATAATTTGATCCGCTTGTTTCTCATAATCCATCATATTACTGCAATTCCTATGGATTCTCATCAACTGGCCCTTGGGGATGTTATTTAGCCATTTTGGATGGTGGCAACTCGTAATGGGGATGTACCCATTACGGTCAGTGGCCTTGAAGAACGTCCTTGTGCCTAACCGCCCATTTTCTTTAAAGATCTGTAGGTCCAAATAGTCAATACTTTGGGTGTTCCAACTGCCTGTGAAAGAAATTCCATATGCGTTATGGCTTATCTCATCAAAAAAATCTTTTAGTTCTTCTACAGAACCACTCCATACGATAATAATATCGTCCATGTACCTACGGTACATCTTTAGATGTTTTCTTGGTACACTATAGATCTGTTCTTCTTCCCATTTATTGAGGAAAATGTTTGCTACACTGGGAGCATACTTCGCTCCCATGGCTACTCCTTTTGTTTGCGTGTAGTACGTTCCCTGATACCAAAAATAGTTGTGTGACATCGCTAGTTGTAATCCTTCGACTATAAAGCTAATTTGTTCTTGTTTGAGATCAGTTAATGTTTGTAATGCCCAATCCGTGCTGTTCAATGTGTGTTCCTGTTTGATATTAGTATATAGCGAGTTAACGTCAATCATGACGAGAATGTCTTCCTCTCTTAATTCAAAGCTTCTTAGTTCCGTGAGTAGCTGTTTGCTATCTTTTAGGTACGATTTACCTTCTGCCACTAAAGGTTGTAAATATCCATTGATGTATTCCCCTAACCTTGAGAACAAAGAGCCAATCCCACTGATTATGGGTCTCCCTGGAGTATTTTTGACATTTTTATGTACCTTGGGTACATAATAGATCACAGGTGTTTTTGCCGCCTTCGGAAGTTAAATATTTTGCTTCCTTTTTGTTTAATATTCCTCTATTTTCTCATTTTTTTACAAATTTTTTGAGATGTTTCTCATATTCACTCTTAGGGTTATTCTTAAGTTTCTTATATGTATCCTTCTCCGCCAGTAGATTTTCCATTTCTTTTTTGTAATCCTCTTTATTTAAAATTACTAGGCCTCCTCCCTTATCCACCGACCGTATCACTATGTTCTTTTTCTTCTCAAGTTGCCTAATGGTTTGCCATAGACTCTTATGTTTTGTTCTGTGTATCTTCATTTCTTTTAGGTCTTTTTCAACCAATTTTTTGAACACCCTTATACTGTCATTATACTGCCCATTTGGATTAAAAGTGGAGTTATTTTTAAGGTTGGAATGTTTATAAACACCGTTGTGACACGTGTTTGCGTGAGCATTATTCCCGACCTGTGCCTGTTCTTGTTTTTGTTCTTTTTTAGCAAAAACATTTTTGATGTTCAACTTTCTTATAAATTTCTGCAGGTCTATGTAGGTCTCAAATTTATCAAGACACTTATCTGGAGCGTATTTAAGACCTAGATCTAAAACTTTTTGTTCTTCCTCATCAAAAGTGGCCGTGCTTAAATTGTATATTCCCTGGCCTATTGTTCCCTTCTTCTTTTTCTTGTTTCCTCCCCTCTTTCCTCTACCTTGTTTCTTTGTTCCCTTCTTGGGGTTCGATACGTGTATTCTTTCCTCTCCTCCCATCTCGGTTCTGAAAAGTCCCCAGGGTTTCCTCTCGAATTTCCCTGTTGGGTCCATCTGGGATTCCACCCACCATTCTGCCGCGGATGTCCCTGATACTGATTTCTTGCTGGATGACGAAAAGGTCTTCTTCCATGTGGGGGCCCATAAGGGGTAGTCCATTGTCTTGGCCCCGGGGGTCTGTATCCCTGCTCTCTGTGAAAAAAACGTCAGTTGTTTCTTCCTTGGTATTGTTCCCTGTATGTTATATAGGGTTGTTGTTCCCTCAATGGGGAATACCTATTGCGATGCCTTGGTATACGCGGTGTATATGGGTCCTCATAGTGTTCCCTGTTGGCATATTGGACTTGTTGTTGGTGTCTTCTTACTGGGGTACGTTCAGCCCTTCTGTGACTTGGTGTATGATGTTCCGATATATCTCTCAGAGGTCTAGTCTGTGTGGGAAAGGGTTGTTGCCATCCCTCATTATCATCTATTAATGAATTATCTCTGGATTCTTCAATCATTGATACATCATTTTCTTCTTCATTATACATGTTATAGAGATAGAGAAGATCTAATTAATGGAACATCGAAGAGGAATCGAAGAAAAAATAACAACAAAAGGATGGAAACAGCATTTCTCACAGGATATAATCGACAGTATAAAGCACTAGAAGGCATTCTCAAAAAAACATTGGCCTATTTTACACACTGATGAAATCCTAAAGACTTTATTGCCAAATAAACCATTGTATATATAGAAGAGCTCCCACATTGAGAAATTCATTAGCGAAGATTTTTATATTTTTTGGTGGATCAATGGTGTTCTTCATAGTTACATAGTTACTATGTAACTATGAAGAACACCATTGATCCACCAAAAAATATAAAAATCTTTGAAAATCTGAAAGGGTTTTTTAAATGTGGAAGATGTCTCCCTTGTAGAACCAGCTCAAAAACTACTCCGAAGAAAATTACTCAGTTTGTATCCTCTTCAAACGGGAGGAAATATAAAATCAATGAACTGATTACATGCAATAGCACTCATGTAACTTATGTAATACAGTGTCCTTGCCGTAAACAGTATGTCGGCAGGACCACACGTCAGTTGCACGTAAGAATCAGGGAACACATTAATAATATAAAAAAAGGTTTCCATAACCACAGTGTCTCTAGACACTTCAGAGAACACCACAATCGAGATCCCAACCTCATGACCTTCTATGGCATTGATAAAATTAAAGGTCACTGGAGAGATGAAGATAAAAGAATTAAAATCTCTAAGAACGAGACAAAATGGATATTCCTCTTGGACACGTTACAACCAGTAGGTCTAAACATAGATCTGGATCTCAATTGTTTTTTAACCAATTATTAGCCTAGTTGGTAATCCTTCCGTCCCCCTGGTGTTCTTTTCTCATTTTCTTCCCCTTTTTCGCTACTTCCAATAATATTTGTTTCTAGATTCCCTTTGGTGAATAAGACAGAAGGCAATCCCCCCCCCCCCCCCTTTTTTTCACTAGGCCAAATTGAGCACACTAAGTGAGAAATATCCTACTATGTGTAATACCAATTTGTTTTTTATCTTTTTAGTTTCACTTGCCCATTTTATTTTTACTTGCCCACTTAACAATAACGGAAATTAATCGGGTACATTTTGATTCCCCGCTTGCATCACAATATCCCGCAAATAATAGGGAACACCATAGTGGGTTATTTTGTATATTTTACATATGCCTCCACATCCTTTATAAATTTCTCACATATCCTCGGGGATCCATATCCCTCCCCAATGCTCCTAATTACCATGACTGTTATTTATTTTTATTTTATTTTTATTTATATTTATTTTTATTTTTATTTTTATTTTTATTTTCAGTTCTATTCAGTCGGTGTTTTCTCATCATTGTATTCATGGAAATTTCCAATGGGGATCCTATATCTAACCTAATTCAGTTTCAATTCATGTTGCATTTTTATTTTTTCATATATTTTTAATTTATTGCATATGTTTAATTTATATACATATTTTTAATTCATTTCATTGCAATTTTAATTTATTGCATAGTATTGTAATTGCACACGACTCTTGTTCCCTTTTTGATGTGAATGTAAATACATTTTTTTGGATTCACCTCCGCTGCTCCATAAATAACGAGCCGCTCTTTGTATAATAAAAAACCGGATGTTTTTTTCCCTGCCTTCCTCTTTTGACAGAGGAGGATATTAGGGGTTTGCGCAAGCGCCACCCAATTACTGGTCTACTGTGGCATTATACTTCCTATTCCAGTAAAGAAAATGGCGTTTACACGCTCGCGCATGCGCCGTAATGACAGTACACCCTATATTATGAGAGTGGAGCACCACGATGGCCGCTCCAGATGACGTCCAATGACGAAACGCGTAGGGCGTGGCCTAAGGTGAACACACTCTCACACAGCGGTGGCGGCGGTGAATTCAAAAACACACTGTGACCTGGCTTAACAGAGATGCTAGTTTTACCTTTTACCATGTGAGTAACTTTTTTATGCATTTAATAAAACTAAATTTTTAAACGGGATTACACTATGTCTGCCCTTTTCTGCTTCTAATGAGGAAAAACGACTGAATATTACTGGATGCCAACCGGATCAGCTCTGCAGAGCGGCACAGGGGCTCACACTGTGAAGGCGCATTAACCCCTTAGGGGAAAAGGGAGCTGGTGAGTGCAGTCTTTTTTCTTACACAAGGAAGTCGCACCGGTTACTATCCAGGAATTCATTAATACAGAAGCACATTGGCACTTTCTTTGTGAAGAACTTTCTATTGTTCTTTTGGAGTGGTTTTATATCAACTACAAAAGTGGAATTAATCGCATATTTCCATTTAGCGATTCTAAAAAATCGCATGCCTCTATTTAGCATTTTTATGAAGAAAAAAGACGTGATTTGTGTTCAGTGGCAACCCTAATAGCACGTGACACTTTTTTATTTAGCCTATTTTGGTATTATGGCACTGTATTAAGCACGTAGCACTTTTCAATGTACGGTTTGCACAAATTTATATCAGCACTTTAGTATTGTAATAAGGGGTTCTATTCGCATATTTATATATTTACATAAGCACTTTAACATTGTAACAAGTGGTTTGTTTGAGTATTTTTTGCACTTCGCATATCTTATAGTGGCAGTGATATACACATCTATTTCATTATTTTATT
Organism: Lithobates pipiens; assembly: GCF_037356315.1. Taxonomy (NCBI): domain Eukaryota; kingdom Metazoa; phylum Chordata; class Amphibia; order Anura; family Ranidae; genus Lithobates; species Lithobates pipiens. The sequence continues at coordinate 147,379,788 of NW_027507791.1, forward strand.
ATCTGCTGTTTGTTTTTTGAGAGAGGTACTGCTAACATAGCACTGAATGCACCAAAAAAGTTGTTGTTTGAAGTATATATATTTTTATTTATTTTTTACTTTAAATAATCAGGCGGGTTTGCTGCTAGTTCAATCATTAACAGATGAGCGCCGAAACTACCACCCTAACATTTATTAATGTTATACTCATGCTTACGGATGTAGAAAACACATTGGCTTCAGTACATCAAGCACTTAAAATGTAAAAGTAAATGACACCAAGTCTTACATCCTTGGACTCAATGTGCCTCCTAAACTGTAGTGCAAGATGGCTAAGCTTTACTCATACATGTGGAATACCACAGGTATAAACTACTTAGGCATCACTTTAACACCCAAGATGGCTGAACTATTTAAAGCAAATTACTCTTAATTCCTAGACAAATTACACCCCAAATTCCAAGAACTAGCAAAATCTGAAATATCTTGGTCCGGCAAGCTGGCAGCATTCAAAATTGTACTACTACCACAATTCTTGTATTTATTTAGAAATGGGAACAGAGGGGCGCCAGACTGAGTGCAGTATAAATCATTTTTTTCTCTTCCCCCTTCCCCTTTTTTATACAATATTATGTTCCCTCTAGAGAGTATTGGGACAGAAAGATGTTTGTATATACTTACGTATATACATGCGTTTGTTGCACATGTACATGTTTACAACTGCATGTTGTAAACATGTACATGATGTTTTGGTCATGATATAACTTAGAACCTTAATATTATACCTAGCATAGAGTCCTTTCTTTCCTCCATTCTCACCATTTTCTTAATTCATTATAATTTATAATAATCAATTGATTTCCAAATTGCTAATAATTTTCTTAATTCATTTTTTAGTTAATTTACTTATAAAAATGTATTAATTTTAAATTTGAGGTATATTTATACATTTTATATTTATGTATTTAATCAATTAGTGAATTGATCGATTTCTGCAAACGTTATAAACTTATCTTCCACTATTAATCAGCAAGCTTCTTACTCATATTTACATTCTCTTCGGTCTCCAGCCATCTACCTCTTTGAATCTGTGTATTTGATTGACGGGCTGGCCAGCCCATCAGATCTCTCTGTTTCTATTTCCTCTGCAATATAAGACTGCCAGGTTTGCCAGCCAATCATGGTCTGATGAAGAAGCTGTAGCTTCAAAATGCATTACCATTCCTTGCCACTGTGAATAATCACACTTCCTGTTCCTGTGAAGTCACGACCAGCTGCTTCTTGTTTCCTGCCTCCTGGTTCCCAGCATTTTCTGGATCCCTGTAAGATCACACCAGTGCCCCAGGCTGCAAAGGGAAGACATTTATGAGACTCCAGGACTGGCGATTTTCACTGCATACACTGCATACTGAACTCATCTAATTTAACCTGTGAGTTACTACTTGTTTTTATTAAATATATGATTTATACTGCACTCAGTCTGGCACCCCTCTGTTCCCATTTCTACACAGAGCTCATCGCTTCACTCTAAGGGAGCTGCCTCCAGGTGCTAATCATACAAGATTTTGGATCATTTATGGACATTATGTTTTAAACAAATGTTTTAATATCATGTGTGCTTATTCACACACATTTTATGTATACCTATATTCCAGTTGTTATATAATTTTATGTTATCACCATATCTAGCGCCGATGTTCACCCTTGTTTTTACCTGTATTTATTTAGGACCATCCCAATTCTGGTACCCAGTACCTTCTTTACTAAATCCCAATCCATGATTAACCAATATTTATGGCAGGGAAGCAAGGCGAGATGTGCATTTCCCAAATTGTCCACCACTAGAAAGACGGGAGGAGTGGGCTTAGTAATACTCAAAGACTATTACACTGCCTAAATATTGGCACAAATAAAAACATGGTTACCCCAAAGCCCCAACACCAGATGGAAGGAACTGGAAAAAAGTCAAGTTAAGGGAAATGACCTCTATCACTTCCTTTTTGCTAGCCAACACTGCACCCTTAGACACCCATCACTTTCTCCCACCATAACAGCCTCACTTGATGCCTGGAGTGCCTTGCTAAACACTTCTTCCCAGGAGTAGTTCCACTTACATTTAACTTCCATCTAAAACCGCATAAAGAGAAAACAATTGAAAAGCCGTCCGGCATTCGGGAGCCCGTTCTCGCCTCGTACATTGTGGTGGCGTCACTGCATGCCTTCCCAGACACGTTTCGTCACAGATGACATTGTCAATGGGGAACCCAGGAGTCTGCAACCTCCATGCCATCATTGCCTACCTATAGTCTAGCACACATACCTGACTTGCATATCTCAAGTTGGGTCAAAAAGGGGATAGAAAGAATAGATGACATAATGATTGATCCAACTCTTAAAACCTTCAGGTCTTTACAAATAGAATATAACCTGGCCGTGAGTGTGACCGGAAGCCGACCTTGATGAGATTCAAGAAACCAAACTTGCAGTACAAAGGGCCCAACTACAGGGGGCTGACCACTGTACTTTGCTACGAGACATGCAGCGACACAGAGAAGACCTGGAGAATAGGGGGCATAGGAACAACATCAGAGTAAGAGGTATCCCAGAGGCTGAAGGGCCCGAGGACATACAAATCATTTTACAGGACGTGTTTAAAAACCTTTTGGGGGAACCCGCCACTAAGTACATTGAAATGGACAGAGCTCATAGGGCCCTCGCCCTAAAAATGCCTCTTCAAACCCCAGAGACATCATCTGCAGGATTAACTCGTTTCCCCTGAAAGAGGATATAATGTGGCAAGCCTGCCTGGCCTGCAAAGTGACCTTCAAAGACTCCCAAGTGCAACTCTTCCCTGATCTGTCCTGGATCACCCTGCAAAAGCGCAGACTCCTCCAACCTCTACTCCACACCCTGCAAGATGAAAATATCCCTTATCGCTGGGGGATTCCCCTTCAGTCTCACAGCCAAGCACCAAGGCAAATCAGCAATTTTGAGATACCCAGAGGACTTGCATGCTTTTTGTGAAGAACTGGGAGTTCAAACTTCCCAACTACCAGACTGGGATCTTGTGGCTACACCACCCCACCGCCTACAATCTGACAGAAGGTCCTTGCTTTACTTCACTTTATAAAGCGAACTTCCCCCCCCCCCCCTCTTTAGCTCAATAAGGATCCTACTCCTACAATGGCAGAAACATCACATCTCCCTCCTAGGCAGGATAGCCTCGGTAAAGATGATGATCCTCCCAAAACTTCTCTACCTCTTTCAAACACTGCCAATTCCTGTACCCTACAACCACTTGATCAACGTCATAGAATACCCCAATCAGTGATGATGGCATCACACTTGGACAGGGGCCTTGCATTCCCCAACCTTATTAATTATTACCAAGCAGTCCAACTGCATGCAGTTGCCTCATGGTTTACCCAAAGATCCTATAACAAGTGGTCAGAAATTGAAAAAAAAATATGGCTGGCTCCAACCCACCCTAACAGCTTCCGCTGGCTAAAGATTTCCAAGACGCACATGCTGTTACCTAAAAGATCGCTTCTGACCTCTTTTGTCTGTAATCCCAAGGTGCCCGACCTCCAGGCCAAATTTGACCTTCCTCATCAAGCGTTCTATAGCTACTTACAAATGCGCCACTTTGCCCTGACCATCTCACCCGACCTACAATTTTCTCCTCCATCTCCTTTTGAAAACATAATTTCTAGCGGGCGCGGCGCAAAAGGGATTGAGCTCAGACATCTACAAAATAATAAATGCATTTCCTATGGAATCTAAAAGGTAAACATGCATATATGCTCAAATGGGAAAAGGTCCTCGATGAGGAAATTCCCATGGAACAATGGCGGGTGATGTGGTCACAGGCTGCCAAGAGCTCCCTATGCACCTTATACAAGTAAAACTCATACAAAATACTTTTTTTTTTTTGGTACATGACCCCTGATGTCCTTCACGCCATCTACCCCTCAACCTCCAGCTACTGTTGGCGCTGCCTAACGGACAAAGGCACAATCTTCCATATTTACTGGAAGTATCCACGGATTGTCCCCTTCTGGAAAGAGGTGCAACAGCTACTAGCCCACTTCCTAGACACACAATTCACCCTACCTCCCTACACGCTAGAATCAAAGATGTGGAGCTGATGGAAAAGATGACCGCCAGGATGCAGGAAAGGCTGGAGGCGCATGACAAAGTGTGGAATCCTTGGAATCTCTGGGAGGACCCGATCGGGAGGATCTGATCAGAAGGGCAGGACCACCCTGGTGATGAACTCTTTACCTCTTCTTTTCTCTCCTCTCTAATTCTCAGATTGTTCTTGTCACTCTCATTTCTGTGCACGTACATTCGCAGGTGACTATATACTACCTGGATATAGGCTCCTCATTTCGAAATGAACAAAAAACGATCTAGTTAACTGATCAGTGAAAAATTTTAAGGATAAGCTTGTCTATGCTGATTTTTTTTCCCTCTTAAAAGAGCGAACGTATACTGTATACTCCTGATCCCTTTTTTGCCTCAAGTGTATTGCAAAAATATTGAATAAAATGTTATTTGAAAAGGATATAACCTGGCCAATTCTGAATACTACACATACCATAGGATCATACACCTGATACGTTCCAACCTGAAAACAACGATAAATATACCATGGCGAGTGCTCCAATACTACACAAACCCTAACACCAAGATCAAAAGGTATATCACTGTTCTACAATCTAATTAATAGTAAGGCTATACTTCAAAAAACCTCCCATATGACTGCATGGGAAAAAGATTTAGACACCTCTTATTCACTAGAACAGTGGCGAAGGGCGCTACACATCACATATGTTGTGACAGAGTGTAAACCTGTGAGAATTAACACAGAAAATCCTCTTCAGATGGTATCTGACACCCCACAGGATAGCAAAATTCTCCCCACAAAGTCCCAATACTTGTTGGAGGAATTGTGGTGCAGTGGGTACGTTGAACCATATACCCTGGTCTTGCCCACATATAGAAACCTTATGGACGAGAGTGTATGGTACAATTACACAAATATTGAATACCCATGTCCCCAGGGAATGCACTTTTGTCACTAGACATAGAATCAGAACCACCGGAAGCTAGTACCATAGCTGTCCACATTCTCTTGAGTGCAAGGCTAACAATAATGCGCCATTGGAGAGATTACCTGACTCTGTCACTACAAGAAGTAATGGCTACAACTAACACTCATGCAGTGTACGAGATGTTATACGCCTTAATCCAAAATAATCACTGTAAAACCAATAAAATAAATGAATATGGTTAGGAATAAACAGCAATACAAGTCCACGATAAGGTTTAACGTATACAAGTATTGGTAACTGGTTGAAAACAGTGCAGCAACCTTTAAACTGAGGGGCCAGTGGTGGTGTTCTCTTCCCAGGCGTAGCATGTTCCCAGGGGGGTGTCTGAGCGGGAGAGTGATGCTCCTTGCTCTGATTAGCTATATATATATAAAAATGCTACCTCGAATTACCAATCCACTATGTATTGCTTTTGTACTTGAACAATTCTCAATGTTGTACCTAATGAGCAGAAGTTTATGTCTAAGTGAAGTTTTTTTTTTTTTATGTTCTCTTTCTATGTTTTGTAAAATCTTTAACAAAAAAACATTGATTTGCAAACTGCATCCATCCTTTTTTTCTTGATCCTACATCAAGGGACACAGAGCCTTCATTACATAGTGGGTTAAATGGGCACCTTCAGTGATTTAGACACTAGCTAACCCCGATTAAGGAGAATTCATCCCCTATATAACCCCCCATATGGGAGGTACCTCAGTTTTTTTTGCCAGTGTCTAAGGTGGCTGGTCACGTAAAACATGTGCTATGAAGAAAGCTCTATGCAGGTCCCTGCAGGGGTCTAAGGGCTATACTAACCAGATCCATATCTCTGGCTATTTGACTCCCAAGATGATATGGTACCCAGGCCTCGTCATCTGAAGAAACAAGGTTTTGCCTGTAAGTCCTCTCCCTTGGAAGACTGGGCTCTGGGAAAAACAGACTTGGTGTACTATAAAAACAGTGGCATGAAAGTTCTGACAGAGTCTTTTACAGGTCCAGGTAAGAGGTCCCTCTGAGAAAGAACCCAAAGAAGGTTGGCACAACGCAACCCGACGTGATGGGTGAAGATTGGAAAATGTCTGTTTTCAGCAGTTCCTGCCAGGACAGGTAAGAGAATCCTATATAAATTGTATATTATGGATTCCTATATAAATTGTATATTATGGATTTCTTCATAAGAGTAGTTGCATATCTTATCTAGTTTCTGCCACAGGAGGTAGTAAAGAGCAGCCTGGTGTATACTTACATGCCTTTCCAGGATACATGCTCAGTGAAGCCAGTCTCCGGAAGGCTCACACCTTCCGCTGCAGGCTCTGCCACAAATGGTTAATATAGGGGTCCCGCGGAGCTCATAAAGTGGTCCTCTTCCTTCCCCTCATTCGCGGCTGCCGACAGTTTGTCGGCACACTTTTAGAAAAAACAGAGGGGGGTGTGGTTGCGGGGCCATGCCCACTCCGCAGGTGCCAAACGGTGAATTTAAAGCCCAGAGCGCCAGAGCTCTGTAATGCATCCATCTGTTTGCCCCAGTTTGGTGAGAGGGCTGCTGCTCATAATACTTAACACACTTTACACACTTAGAGCTGGTTCACACAGGGGCAACATGACTTCCAGCACGACTTTTGGAGGCAACTTGGACACGACTTGAGTATGAATAACAGCGTGACTTGGCGTGACTTCAACACGACTTGGGGCGACTTACAACACGACTTGAAGTCGCCGTGGCCAATCAGAGAATAATCAGCTCTCAAGGGGGAACTCCACGCCAAATTTTAAATAAAAAACCAGCATGGGTTCCCCCTCCGGGAGCATACAAGGCCCTTAAGTCTGGTATGGATTTAAGGGGAAGCTCCCCACTCTGAAAAAACGGCACGGGGTCCCCCCAAAATCCATACAAGACCCTTATCCGAGCAGGCAGCCTGGCCGGTCAGATAAGGGGGTGGGGATGAGCGAGCGCCCCCCTCCTAAACTGTACTAGGCAGCATGCCCTCAACATGGGGGGGTTGGTGCTTTGGGTAAGGGAGGCTCCCTGCAGCCCCTACCACCCCAAAGCACCTTGTCCCCATGTTGATGAGGACAAGGGCCTCTTTCTGACAACCCTGGCCATTGGTTGTTGGGGTCTGTGGGCAGGGGGCTTATTGGAATCCGGAAAGAGCTGTAAGAAGACAGAGGAGGATCCCAGGAGAAGACGCCGGAGAGTGGGATAAGAGACTGTACACCAGGAGATGAGGCCGAACAGAGTGGAAAAGTCGGAAGAAGACCCCGGAGCTGATTAATAAATTACTTTAAAAACCTGTGTTGTGTTTTTTTTTTTACACTTTTTTTCCCACCAGGTGAATGGGTAGGGATACGATGTACCCCTTACTTATTCACATAGGGTGGGCGTCGGGATCTGGGGGGTCCCTTATTAAAGGGGGCTCCTGGATTCCGATAAGCCCCCCGCCCGCAGACCCCCGACAACCAACAGCCAAGGTTGTTGGGAAGAGGCCCTCGTCCTCATCAACATGGGGACAAGGTGCTTTGGGGTGGGGGGCCGCAGGGCGCCCCCCTTCCCCAAAGCACCAACCCCCCTTTTTGAGGGCATGCGGCCTGGTATGGTTCAGGAGAGGGATCACTCGCTAGTCCTCACCCCCTTTCCAGACCGGCCAGGCTGCGTGTTCGGATAAGGGTCTGGTATGGATATTGGGGGGACCCCCACGCCGTTTTTTCGGTGTAAGGGGGGCTTCCCCTTACAATCCATACCAGACCTGAGGGCCTGGTATGCTCCCGGAGGGGGAACTCATGCCGGTTTTTTATTTAAAATTTGGCATGGAGTTCCCTCTCGAGCGCTGATTATTCTGTGAGAGGTTACATTGTCGCCTCAATATAGATGGAGATCCGACTTGGAGGCGACTTCCATTGAAATCAATGGGCACCAGCCACCTAGAAGTCGGATAGAAGTAGTACAGGAACCTTTTCTGAAGTTGGAGCGACTTCAGTAGTGTGCATTAAGACGGCTCTCATTCACTTACATTGTTTTTACATGTAGCGTGACTAGGAGCGACCTGAAGTCGGATCCTGAGTTGCCCCCATGTGAACCGGCTCTTAGACTCAGATCATAGTGTTGCTGGGACCTGTAGTCCCACAGAGGAGATTTCACATCATCAGACTGAGTTAAAGCAGGCCTCAAGCCACTGAGAGCTGACACTGTGATTTGACGACAACTACACCAGAGGTAGTTCCAAGTGTGCTATATCACAAGAACAGTTTCAATATTCACTCTACACTATTCTTGTTTGTTAAACCCTTTGGATTACAATCACTTCAATACAATAGCTAGCAGAAGACCAAAGACTACATCTTTTATTGAAAGGCCTTGCATTCAATTACTATAGGTAAGGACTGTGTCATAATGCAGGGGGAACGCCCTAGCAGTTGTATTGCATAGTGTTGATAGCTTTGCATTTCTGTATTTCTCACAGCGTGCTGGAAGTGGGAAGGTGCCCAGAGTTAAGGCATTGTCACCCTGAGAATTGGTCCCACTTGGAGACACGTGTGCAGGGGTTATCTAAGAATTCTTTACATGTTAAAATTGTTGTGAATACCCACTGTACTGTCACATTATGTTTGTGTGATGGTGTAGTTATTGCAATTATTATTTTATACCAGTTTCAGTAAAAAAAACTATCTGGTTAATTACAAATGGTGTGCAGTGTTGTTCCTTTTTCTACAGATGGAGCAACAGATCCCAAGGTAAAAGGTAAAGGTACGCTATTGCGGTATTGTACATTGTGGGTTCATCCTCTTTTAGCTTCAAACCAACACTGCACCACAGCTGTGTCAAGGGGATTGAGCCAAGTTATTTAGGGGTGTAATAGCAGAGTGCAGGCCCAACCAAATACTAGCACCTCCTTCGGGGGTCAGTGCTACACTTAATATATGCATATTTTTTTATTGGTTATTTTAGTTTTTGTCAGGATTTATCTTATTTTCATTTTTATTTTATTTTTTATTTTTTTTATCTATTTTTTTTTCATTTGTATTTTTATATATTTTTTTATTAAAACTTTTTTAATTTTTCTTTCTATTGTTATTTAATTTTTCCTCATTTTTATTTACATTGTATTTGTATATTCTTGGCATATTTCTATATATATTTTTTTTATTAGTTTACCATGTTACCTGAATTGAAATCAAGTTGTGTCTAGTCTTATCTAACCAACATTATGGCGGTTTAGTCTCCTTTGTGGATTGTGCTCTAGCCATAGGAGCGATATGTTTTTCTAACCAACAAAATGGCCGCTGTTCCTTTACTGATGGGTTGGTCTAAGGGAAGTGTGTACTCTCTCCTGGTATTAAAAGGCTGACAGATCAAACCGGACACTAGGTCCTTTGACGTCCTGTGGGAGGGTGAAATGCATTGAGTCACTGCCGGTCTCGTGGAAAGAATGCCAGGAATGGCATTTGCTGCATTCTCATCTCCACTGTATGCCCGTTTTTAACTTACGTCTGTAAGTATGCATTCTTGTGCGCAATAAAACCTGTTCTTAGCTTACTTTACTGTCAGTCCATCTTTCTCATTTTGGGTACCTGTTTACATGGCTGAGAAATCCTCTTGAAGAAATTTATGACCATCTTAACCACTTCAGCCCCGGACCATTTTGCTGGCCAAAGACAAGACCACTTTTTGCGATTCGGCACTGCGTCGCTTTAACTGACAATTGCGCGGTCATGCAACGCGGTTCCCAAACAAAATTGACGTCGTTTTTTTCCCACAAATAGAGCTTTCTTTTGGTGGTATTTGATCACCCCTGCGGTTTTTATTTTTTGCGCTATAAACAAAAATGGAGCGACAATTTTGAAAAAAAAAAACATTATTTTTTTCTTTTTGTTATAATAAATATCCCCCAAAAATATCTAAAACTTTTTTTCCCTCATTTTAGGCCAATATGTGTTGTTCTACATATTTTTGGTAAAAAAAATCACAATAAGTGATTATTGATTTGCGCAAAAGTTATAGTGTTTACAAAATAGGGAATAGTTTTATGCCATTTTTATAAATTTTTTTTTTACTAGTAATGGCGGCGATCAGCGATTTTTATTGTGACTGCGACATTATGGCGGACACATTGGGCATTTTTTACACATTTTTGGGACCATTGTCATTTATGCAGCAATCACTGCTATATAAATGCAGTGAATCCTGTGTAAATGACACTGGCAGTGAATGGGTTAACCAGTGGGTGGCAGTGTAGGGGTTAAGTGTTCCTAGGAGTGTGTTACTAACTGTTGGGGGCTGGGCTTTCATTTAGTGAACACTGATCTCTGCTCCAATCACATGGAGCAGAGATCAGTGTCACTAGTTTACAACGGCATCTCCCCATTCAGCCGCCCCGTGAGACGATCGCAGGTATGCCTGCGGCGATCGAGTCCGCGGGACCCACGACCGGACTCACGGGGTCCCGACCAGCACACAAGCGCGCTGCCGGCGGCGCACTTTCGATGGCAGGGCGGCATTAAAGATTGGACGTACCTGTACACCAATATGCCTGCCCGTGCCATTCTGCCGACGTGCATCGGCGTGCGCTGGTCGGGAACCGGTTAATGAAGTATTTGTGATCAAGTCTTATTATTGAATCTGTCATCTCTGGATATCTGTAAGTCTGAACTGACCCCCAGCTGGGTGTCGTTTTGATCCGGTGAGTGGGGACACATATGGGGGTGTCTTGGTATGCCTGAAAATCTCTGAAACTCTTTTTTGCACTTTCAGCACAGTGGATGTGAAGCATTTTTTTCTGTTATTTTATGGATAGAGATAATAGAGTATAATTAGAGAATTTTTCACAGGTACTCATATGGACTGTGCCAGGTACTCGGGTACTCAGATGGACTGTGACAGAAGAAAACCTGTTAAGAGTCTGCAAAATATTTGAGACTAGGGTGGAGGTTCACCTTCCAGTAGGACAACAACCCTAAACATACAGCCAGAGCTACAATGAAAGGGTTTAGATCAAAGCATATTCATAAAAAAGGGGTAATTGGGAAGAAGGGGGATTATTGCAGTGCCTAGGTTAGTAATAGACAAGAAAATGTTTAAAAAACAAATTATTCACAAAGAAAGAAAAATATAAAATAGAGCAAGATACAAAATCACAGTAATTGTCAGAGAAATTAGTGCAATCATAGACGGGCAAAAGTGCATCCAATAAAATGGGGCCAAGATGTTATAAGCCTTGGTGTGCAGATGGGTCAAATCCTCCCTACATATTTTGCCGTACAAACAGCTTTGTCAGGGGAAAGGGGATGAGACCACCGTAAGAAGACAAATTCTATAAAGTAAAAAAAGAAACAAATACAGATTAAATACAAAAATATGGACCCCATTAAATACTGCATAGATCAGAGGAATCCCACCAATGCTAAAAACTGCCAAATGTCCTCCAAACCCCCATCCATGATGGATAATATATGTAACCCAATAGGGACCGAGTACATACCTCCAAAGCCAGTACGAAAGGGACAAGCACGGCATAGAAACCGCATACGAGCCACCAAATGGCAGGACCACCTTAGTGCAACTGTAGGGAGCAGTCTAAAACAAAGCAAACAAAAAAGGACAGAAAAAAAGATTTTTTCATATACCAAGTTATACCCTTGTTTGGTGTACAAATCAGAAACGAAACCCCAAAATGGGATATACTGAGACACAACATGAGGCCACGAGGGCCTTCCAAATATCCCTACCCAATAAAAACAAAAACGAATGTAAAGTACGGAGGTGCCAAAGAATGAGGGGATAATGATAAAGTTGAAATCCAGAATAGTTGGTCCTAAGTTGAACAATGATTCAAATATGTACAAACTAGGAAGGGAAGAGAGAATTTTTTTTTTTTAGTTACTAATTTAAAACAAAAAAGGACAGGGATTGACTGAGAACGCAAGTGCCTTAGTTGACAAATACTTATATCCACATGTGATTTCTCTATCTTCTTATGTAAAAAACACAATTGATTTATTTTTGGATGGTAAGCAATTACCCCCTGATACTTGGCTAGTAGCCCTCGACGTAGAGAGTCTCTACAATTCAATTCCACATACTAAGGGCCTAGAGGTCATTCAATCCCAGCTTAGGGAACGTGGTTCTACTTTTGGGGCCTATGGCCAGTTTGTTCTCCAGCTGCTGTGGTTCATCCTTACATGTAATGTATTTTTGTTTGGTCTTTCCCACTACCTCCAGGTGCAAGGTGTAGCTATGGGGACCCTCCTACGCCAATTTGTATCGGGGGGGGTGAGAGAGGGAATTATTTTCCAATGACAAACTTTGAGACTTATTGCAACATGTTTTAGCTTGGTATCGTTACATTGACGACATTTTATTTTTCTGGACTGGTACTAAGGATGAACTCCTGCGGCTGGTGGACTTACTGGCCATTAATGAGTACAATTCAAAATTTACATTGGAATGCAGTCAATCTACAATAAATTTTCTAGATTTACAGATTCAGGTCGATGATGCAGGAATTATTAGTTCTTCCTTGTATCGCAAGCCATCAATCAGCAACACCATTTTACATGCCACTAGTGCACACCTTCAATCTCTCTTGACTAGCATTCCCTATAGTCAATTTTTGTGCCTTCGACGCAACTGTACTTTGGAGGCTGATTTTAGATCTGCAGCTCAGGATCTATCTGCCTGATTACATCAACAAGGATATAGTAAATCCCTTAAAAAAAAAAAAAACATTTTAATAAGGTGGCGAAAATAGGAATGATCTCATTCATTCCAAGAAACCATCTTCGACAGATCAGTCTGCCCGTATTATCACTCAATTCTCCAGACAACATTTTCAAATGAAAAATATTCTGACCAAATATTGGCCATTACTAACGGCCGATCAGACAATTAGGAAATATGTTAAACCTTACCCTCTAATTACCTATCGTAGATCGCCTTCTATGAAAGACAGTCTTGTAACTAGTCACTTTATGCCTACACATGTAGACAAACTGACCAAGCCGGGCACTTTCCCGTGTGAAAGGTGCAACGTTTGTTCCTTTTATGTCTAACTCAGTCACTACGACCTTACCCAATGGTTATGTGTATATAGTTAAACATATTACATGCAAATCAGTGGGTGTGGTTTATTTAGCCCAATGCTGATGTGGATGTTTCTACTTCGGCAAAACAAAGCGTCCTTTCTTCAAACGCATTCAAGATCATATGCTTCCATTACTTAAACGAGTATGGCTTTAAATAGACATGTTGGTTTGCAGCATGATTTTGATTCTAAGTTCGTCCATTTCTACGCCCTGGAACATGTTCCCATGCATGTACGGGGCGGTGAAATAGATACAACACTTCTACAATTGGAAACTAAGCAGATACACACTTTGGATGCTACCAAATATCCAGGATTAAATTAGTATATTAGCTTTAAATCTTTTTTTAATAGGATAGTTTGAGTTAATTTGTAGACATTGTAGCACCATATGTGAAGATGTCCAATCACCATATGTTTCGGTATTTGTTTGTTATACATTCTGGTTTGCTACATCTCTCCCTGTGGATTCCCTTCCCCATGTTGAGCTGCAACCCTACGCACACTTTGTGGACCGATATTCCATCAATGGTCCATTTGGCTGTCTTTCTGTCAGGCCTAATTGATTGTTTATTTATTGTATGATTAGAAGTTACCTATTTTTTGTAATTAATTTCATTGATTATAAGTTTTCTATATTTATGATTTAGTCAAGTAATTTAGTCTTTGCATTTCGTGGATTATTTATGTACAAATTTTATTTACTCCTTCTTGTGTATTTATACTATTACAATGAATAAAATATTTTTTTGGTAATTTTCCCTTGCACCCTGGTTTGGCTGTGTGGTTTGTGGGTTTTCCCACCAATTCCCCATAATGATGTCCTCTTTCCCCTTTATCCTGCTATATGTTTCTCTTGCCAGGCCTGATCTGTGCATCCCTATGGGCCTTTGCTGGTGCGTTCGAGCTGGCTGGCCGCGATCCTGCATATGGATCTCCATCTACCACCCGCAACTGTATGGACACCCGAGGGCTTGCTACATCATCCATTCTCTTTTCCTACAATAGACTTCCTTCTCCCATTATTTCTCCCTCTTTCCACTCTGTCATCTCACTGATGGGATTGGCTTTGATCACTGTGGGCCATTCTGGATGTTTTATCTGAACGCTGTCCACGTGCGTCATGTTCCGGTGAAGCATTCTGGGTATTGTAGGCTGTGGATAGAGACTGGTGCGCATGCGTTCGGATCGCACTATGTCCGCTCCCGTTCGGCGGTGACGTTATCACACTGAATGGGTGGGGGGGTATATCGGGAAGTGGAACTGGTTGTCCATTGCTGGTTCCACGGAGGCGCCTCTCTGTCAGTCTGTCTAGGACAGTGATGGCGAACCTTGGCACTCCAGGTGTTTTGGAACTACATTTCCCATGATGCTCATGCACTCTGAAGTGTAGATGAGCATCATGGGAAATGTAGTTCCAAAACATCTGGGGTGCCAAGGTTCGCCATCACTGGTCTAGGATTAGGTCAGTATTATTTAGGATGATGTTCGGTCTTATATTTTCCCCTTTTTATACTTCAATGATCACATTTTGATTTCGTTTTCCTTTGATTATTCCTTTGTTTATTAGGTTTTTTGCTGAGCACTGAAGTTCTCCCTTCAATTTCTTCATTTGGTCTATCATCAAGAGCGTTGTCCCTATTAGGGGATACATGTGTTTCTAATTGCCCCTATTAAGCTTATTTGTGAAGCTTAAAGCTTGGGTAAGCGCTCCCTCCTTTTCTTTTTACTATATATAAAAAAAACATTTTTTTGTTTTTATATTAGTAACTAAAAAATATTATTTTTTTTTCTCTCTTCCCTTCCTAGTTTGTACGTATTTGAATCATTGTTCAACTTAGGACCAACTATTCTGGATTTCAACTTTATCATTGTCCACTCATTCTTTGGCGCCTCCGTACTTTACATTCAATTTTATTTTTATTGGGTAGGTATATTTGGAAGTACCTGGTGCCCTCGTGTTGTGTCTCAGTATATCCCGTTTTGGGGTTTCGTTTCTGATTTGTACACCAAACAAGGGTAGAACTTGGTATATGAAAAAAAAAATTCTGTCCTTTTTTGTTTGCTTTGATTTGGACTACCCCCACAGTTGCATTAAGGTGGTCCTGCCATTTGGGGGCTCGTATGCGGGTTCTATGCTGTGCTTGTCCCTTTTGTACTGGCTTTGGAGCTATGTACTCGGCCCCTGTTGGGTTACATATATTATCCATCATGGATGGGGGTTTGGAGGACATTTGGCGGTTTTTAGCATTGGTGGGATTCCTCTGATCTATGCAGTATTTAATGGGGTCCATATTTTTGTATTCTGTATTTGTTTCTTTTTTTACTTTATAGAATTTGTCTTCTTATGGTGGTCTCATCCCATTTCCCCTGACGAAGCCTTTTGTACGGCGAAACATGTAGGGAGGATTTGACCCATCAGCACACCAAGGCTTATAACATCTTGGCCCCATGTTATTGGATGTGCTTTTGACCATCTATGATTACATAAATTTCTCTGACAATTACTGTGATTTTGTATCTTGCTCTATTTTATATTTTAAATTTGTTTTTTAAACATTTTCTTGTATATTGCTAACCTAGGTACTGCAATAATCCTCGTTCTTCCCAATTACCCCTTTTTTTCTAAATACTTCAGGATGAGGTGCCATATCTGAAACGGACCCCACTGCCACACTCCTCCACAAAAAAGCATATTCATGTGTTAGAATGGCCCAGTCAAAGTCCAGACCTAAATCCAATTGAGAATCTATGGCAAGACTTTAACATTGCTGTCCACAGATGCTCTCCATCCAATCTGACAGAGCTTGAACTATTTTTCAAAGAAATATGGGCAACATTTTCCACTCTCTAGATGTGCAAAGCTAGTAGAGACATCCCCAAAATGACTTGCACCTATAATTGCAGCAAAAGATGGTTCTACAAAGTATTGACTCAGGGGGGATGAATACAAATGCAAACCACACATTTCACATATTTGTAAAACATGTTGAAAACTATTTATCCTTTTTCCTTCGTCTTCACAATTACAGTTGCAAAAAAAGTATGTGAACCCTTTTGGAATGATGTGGATTTCTGCACAAATTGGTCATAAAATGTGATCTGATCTTCATCTAAGTCACAACAATAGACAATCACAGTCTGCTTAAACTAATGACACACACAGAATTAAACGTTAGCATGTTTTTATTGAATACACCGTGTAAACATTCACAGTGCAGGTGGAAAAAGTATGTGAACACTTGGATTTAATAACTGGTTGAACCTCCTTTGGCAGAAATAACTTCAACCAAATGTTTCCTGTAGTTGCAGATCAAACATGCACAACAGTCAGGCGTAATTCTTGACCATTCCTCTTTACAGAACTGTTTCAGTTCAGCAATATTCTTGGGATGTCTAGTGTGAATCGCTTTCTTGAGGTCATGCCACAGCATCTCAATCGGGTTGAAGTAATGACTCTGACTGGGGCACTCCAGAAGGCATATTTTCTTCTGTTTAAGCCATTTTGTTGTTGATTTACTTCTATGCTTTGGGTCATTGTCCTGTTGCAACACCCATCTTCTGTTGAGCTTCAGCTGGTGGACAGATGGCCTTAAGTTCTCCTGCAAAATGTTTTGATAAACTTGGGAATTCATTTTTCCTTCGATGATAGCAATCCGTCCAGACCCTGACACAGCAAAGCAACACCAAACCATGATGCCCCCACCACCATACTTCACAGTTGGGATGAGGTTTTGATGTTGGTGTGCCTCTTTCTCCACGCATAGTGTTGTGTGTTTCTTTCAAACAACTCAACTTTGGTTTAATTTATCCAAATAATATTTTAACAGTACTGCTGTGGAACATCCAGGTGCTCTTGTGCAAACTGTAAACGTGCAGCAATGTTTTCTTGGACAGCAGTGGCTTCCTCTGTGGTATCCTCCCATGAAATCTATTCATTAGTGTTTTACATATCATAGATTCCCTAACAGCAATGCTAGTATATGCCAGAGACTTTTGTAAGTCTTTAGCTGATACTCTAGGATTCTTATTCACCTCATTGAGCAGTCTGCTCTGTGCTCTTGCAGTCATCTTTACAGGATGCCCACTATTAGGGAGAGTAGCAGCAGTGCTGAATTTTCTCCATTTATAGAAAATTTGTCTTACCGTGGACTGATGAACAGCAAGGCTTTTGCAGATACTTTTATAACCTTTTCCAGCTTTATGCTAGTCAACAATTCTTAATCGTATGTCTTCTGAGAGCTCTTTTGTGAGAGGCATCATTCACATCAGGCAATGCGTCTTGTGAAAAGCAAACCCAGAACTGGTGTGTTTTTTCAGTGTTTTTATAGGGCAGGGCAGCTGTAACTGTCAGCGAAATTTGGCCGTACGCAGAGCACACAGCTAAATCTCCTGTTTCTAATAATATTCCTGTCTTAATGATATAATACTTCTTACCCTTCAACCCACTCATACAAATGAAGAGACATCACTAGCATTCTTACATTTTCCAATCGGTCAGCATGTCTCCTCTCTCTGAGCCGAGCAATCTGCTTTTATTTACATTTCAACAGGAAACCACACCCTGGAGGTTTGCCTCCAATAGCTAAACAAATCCTACAAAGCTTGTGACCTCACAGCAGCAACACAGGATGTGAATGACCATTTAAGGACATGTATACATTCAAATAGACTAGCAAACTGACTAAATGCTTTCAATGATACAAAAACCATACAAATCCGATGAACGATGCCTACAATTTCTTTGATAGAAATCCTTAATATACATTGTTCCAGAGAACAATGCATACCTGGATTATTCTACACCTCCTTGTGGATGGAAGGCTATCCACAGATGTGTGCTTCGTATCTCCACATGTGGTGATCAGACACAGCAGAGACAATGAGTGCACATCCACACACAACCAATCCTTGCAGGGCAAACATATGAGAGCGGGCTGGAGGAGAACGAACACAGGTAGACTTATGACAATACATATTAAAATACATCTTCATAACATTTTCTGCAACATAACCAACACCTCCAATCTCATCTCATTGATTGGACTCTAGTTGGCTGACACCTCACATCAATTATCTCTTGGAGATCTCATTAGTCTAGGGGTTCACATACTTTTCCCACCTGCACTGTAAATGTTTACATGGTGTGTTCAATAAAAACATGGTAACATTTAATTCTGTGTGTTATTAGTTTAAGCAGACTGTGATTGTCTATTGTTGTGACTCTGATGAAACTCAGATCACATTTTATGACCAATTTGTGCAGAAATTCATCATTCCAAAAGGGTTACATGCAACTGTATGTGCGTGCTAGTCTATCACATAAATTCCCAATAAAATACATTTAAGTTTTTTGGGTTGTAACATAACAAAATGTGGAGCATTTTAAGGGATATGAATACTTTTTCAAGACACTGTATAGTGGAACCCCAGCACCTAGAGGAATCTGAATTAGATGGTCTACATCCAGATATGCGCATAAGCCTCCATGTGTGTGTGATATACATCTACCTCCTGTCTGGACCGTCAGGATGCCAGTGTATAGTGCCACATTCCCACTATTCAGTCATTGATTGCTGGGAAAGCAAACATCCCTTCAACCAATGACATTACATGTACACCCTGCCCCCTGCTGTTTACTCTCTCTCGAGGCTCCCAGCCAAGCCGCCAGGTGAAAAGCGAGGTCACGTGCATGTCTCCGTTCCCTGCTGCTCATCATCTCGTGGCTCCCTAGTCTCACTCGGCTGGCTGTGGGGTACAATGCCCCCCCACTTCAGCAGGGCTCCCGCTCCCTGCCTGCCTCAAAGTATGTGGGGTTTACAGGCACATTTTCTCTTAAGGGGCACACTGAAGGGCACAACAAAATGTGCCCATCAGAGTGCCTCTTAACATAAAATATGCCCATCAGAGTGAACATTAACATAAAATAAGGGTCACTTTGATGGGCATATTTTATTGTGCCCATCAGAGTGTCCCTTTACATAATATGTGCCCATAAGCATGCCCCTTATTTTATGTTAATGTACACTCTGATAGGTACATTTATGTTGAGGGATACTGATGGGCACAACTGATGGGCACAACAAAAAAATGTGCCCATCAGCATGCCCCTTATTTTATGTTAAGGGGCATGCTGATGGGTACATTATGTTCAGGGGGCACTCTGATAGGGACACCTGATGTAAAGGGGAACTCTGATGATGGCACCTATGAATGACTCTGGTAGAGGAACATGATGTAAGGGGGAACACTATTGGGGACATTTACAGAGTAATGTCCCCGTACACACGGTAACCAAATCCGTCGGATAAATTCAGACGGATTTAGTCTGGAAGTGGTCCGGAAGTGGTGTTGCATACACACAGTCGGACTAAGTTGTCGGAATTTCTGGTTGCCAAGAACGCGCTGATGTAAGCCGCATATGACGGGACTAGAAAAGGGAAGTTCAGGACCACGTCTAGCACCCTTTGGGCTCCTTCTGCTGATCTCGTGTATATCGCGTGTTAGTAGAAGTTTGGTGAGAGACGATTCGCGCTTTTCATATTTGTGCTTCAGTTCTTTACTGCTCTTCAGTTTGTGCTTGTCAGTGCGTATCTGCTTATCAGTGCGTGTAGTCAGTAAACATTTGTTGCTCATTGTGGACTATATCTTGGTATAGTACGCAGGGCTCAAGTCCTGCGGGAAAGCATGGGAACGGAGTTTCTGTACTTTTTCGACAACAGGAACTCAGTTCCCATTAGCAGCCATGTCCTGCAATACTTTGAAGTATGTGAGCTGTGTGGCAGGTGCTACACCAGCAGCTGCCGACACAGCTCCCAATAATAAGTGCCGCACACCTGACCATTCAGGCATTGCCAGTAGGGGGCACCATGACATCTTCCACTTCGATCTACTTGTCAATCACAGCTAGCTGACGGGTAGATCAGGTCCCTGCTGCTAAGATTGTATTTAGTCTGATCGCTTGTGATGTGCTGCTCCCGCTGGCCCCTCCTGATTTTCTGTCTCCTCATCCCCCCCCCCCCCCCAGTCTCCTTCATGCTTGCTCTGTGTGTCCCCCTGAATCCCCCCCTCCTCTATCTTCAGTGCTATACGATGAGAGAACCCAGAGAGGAGGAGCACAGCTATTTTGCTCACAGGACACAGTGAGAGAGGTGAGCTGAGGGAGGAACATCAGTTTGGGGTGGTAAACTGAGCACAATACCTGGCAAAGTTTAATGCCAGGAGGGAAGTTTATGTGGAAATATGTGAAGGGTTGGAATAGCAGCGAGTGTGTGTTGGAGCCCTGCAGAGTTTGCAGCCCCCCAAGCTAACCTACAACTTCTAAGCAGGAACACATCACTATCTCCCCAAGCATTCTGTCCAGATAATGTGCAGTTAATTTGTGGTGTAAACTCACCACATAAACACTCTATATACAACATAAAATTCCCCAATAAAGATCAGAACATGATGCACAATTGCATGAATGCTGATCATTCAGAGAATTACCATATTTATGTTTGAGGATTGTTTTTTTTTTAATGTACTAACAGTTAAGCTTCATACACACAATACGAAAATTGGATGAAAAATACCACTTTTGAAGCGTTCGTGAATATGAGCGTATCATTTTTTTATTTTTTTTATTTGGTGGGCGAGTGGATCTTGGGTGGGAGTTCCCATACTTTTTTCCACAGGACTTGACCCCTGAAGTACGCTTTGATTAGCATTGCTTATTGTCTGCTCGTTTCTGCTTTTCAGGTCGTTCTTTCAGGCATTGCTGTTTATCTGTGCTTTCTGTTCGTTCTGACCAGCCGACCGTTTTAAGCCATGTTTCGTGTACGTACTCGTCGTAGAGTTTGTGCTGTGCAGGGGCTTGGTGTTGGGCTTTTAGCTTTGACACAAGCCCGGTCCATGAACAGGGCGAGGAGGAGTTTGTGGACCAAGAATTGGTTACGCCAGCGTGACCAGTTCTCGCACATGCCTTTGCTCTGTGAGATCCGGGAGAATAGTCCTGATGATTTCAGGAATTATCTCCGGATGAAGGATCCCGTTTTTCACCATCTGCTGGCTTTGCTGTCCCCTTATATCACCAGGCAGGATACCTGCATGCAGCAAGCCATCACTCCAGAGCAGAGGCTCATCGCCACGTTGCGCTACTTGGCGACAGGGAGAAGCCTTCAGGATCTGAAGTTCTCCACAGGCATCTCCCCTCAGGGGTCATCATTCCAGAGACCTGTTCTGCCATCATTCAGGTCCTGCAGAAGGACTATATGAAGGTACGTGTTCTCCTTTAACATCACATTCTATGTATTTAAAGCGGGGTTCCAACGCCGTTTTTTTTTTTTCCGCATTAATCTGTAAAATTAACTATTCTAAATACTTTACTTACTTTTAAGTGCTGTCCGAGTCTCTTGCAGCCGTTTTTCTTTCTTCTAAACTTATTAGGAAAACGTCTCCAGGCGTTTTCCATTTTGCCTGTGGGCATGTGAAGCCCACAGGCATTGTCTTCCGGGGCACAGTCCTCCTAAACTCCCATCATGCACCGCCCGTAAGATCTGTGATCTCACGCATGCGCAAATCAATCCGCTCGAGCGATGACAACAACTCAGGTTGCCATCACAACGGGCGGCGTCTTAGGAAGCCCTGCCCCGTTGTGATGGCAAATGAGAAAATCTTTCAACAAAACAGCTTACCGTAGACTCCACAAACAGAGAGCAGCGCTGGAGTTACAGGAAAGGTAAGTATTGTCCCCATCTTTTATTTATTTAGGACAAAATTTTAAATTATGTTATAAACAATAAAATAAAACTATAAAATTTTAATACTCATTAAAATATTTTTATGAAAACTAAAAATATTTATTTAAAAAATAAAATAAGAGAGAGAGAGAGAGAGATAGTGATAGATAATTATATAAATAAATATACTCATCTTACAAGTTAAAAAAAAATTTAATTAATTATATTATGTGCATTGGCGTACGTATGTGTATATATATATATATTGTAAGGGATCTTCCCGGGGTAGGGTGAGTTTGGACACAGTTCACAGCAGACTTGGAATTTATAAAGCAGACCTTGGCGTTTATTCGTGGTACAAACAGTCCAACAAACAAAAAATATACGGCAACACCGTGCTTTTTAAGTACAAAATAAAAAAACAACCTAGCCCGGCTGGGCGCTTACTAACAGGTTCTTCTCACCTATCTGACACTTATAAACACAGCGTCTTTCGCCTGGATATCGCAGGGTGGGTTTTAGCTTCAGCAGTGGCTGCGCTCGCAGCTTCCTCCAACACACAGACTGTTCATTTCCCTGGCTGAGAGCGAACACCTGCAGGCCCCGCAGAGCCTTTACCTTCCCAGGCTAATTAGGATCAAAGCTCACCTGATCCAAAACCCAGAACTGGATCGGGGGGTGTGTGGAATGACAGGTCCCTCTACCAAACCTACCTGCCATTCCATATAAACCCAGGCCCGGCAAGATTAAATAACCACTCAGCAGCATATTGCTGCTGAGAAACTGATCCATCCTGGACTTACCATCTCACACTGTGTAGCAACCTAGGTGAGATGTACACCCCCTCGACCACTTCTCCAGTGACATGTCTACATATCCCCCCCCCTCTTTTTCAGACCGGAGGGCTGAGCCTTTTGTCCCCACAGACAACTTACCCTCGACAATGCGTCAGCATTTGCCTGTAATTTCCCTGGCCTGTGTTCCACAGTGAAATTAAAGTTTTGTAAGGACAGAAACCATCTAGTCACTCTTGCATTTCTCTCCTTGTTTAACTTCATCCATGTTAGGGGGGCATGGTCTGTCACCAACTTGAATTTCCTGCCTAGCAAGTAATACTTTAAAGATTCTAGGGCCCACTTCACTGCCAAACATTCTCGCTCCACAATGGCATAATTTTTCTCGGCCGGGGTTAGTTTTCTACTCAAGTACGTCACCGGATGCTCCTCACCATTCACTACTTGTGAGAGTACTGCACCTAAGCCTGTGTTAGAGGCATCTGTCTGGACCAGAAATTCTCGCCTGAAATCGGGGGTAACTAACACAGGTGGTTGGCACAAGGCAGACTTAAGGCTTTGGAAAGCCTTCTCGGCCTCTGGGGTCCACGTGACCATTGCTGTCTTTCCGCCCTTTGTCAAGTCAGTTAGTGGAGCAGCAACTGAGGCAAAGTTCGGCACAAATCTACGGTAATAACCCGTAATACCCAGGAAAGCTCTAACCTGTTTCCTTGTCAGGGGTCTAGGCCAATTCTGTATTGCCTCAATTTTATTTAGCTGTGGCTTAATCAATCCTCTCCCAACAATGTAGCCCAGATATTTGGCCTCTTCTAGGGCTAGAGCACACTTCTCGGCATTTATGGTCAACCCTGCATCACTTATGGTATCCAACACGGCCTGTACCTTACAGAGGTGACTTTCCCAATCAGGGCTAAAAATGACCACATCATCGAGGTAGGCGGCTGAGTAATCCCGATGTGGTCGCAGAATCAAGTCCATCAACCTCTGGAAAGTTGCAGGCGCTCCATGTAACCCGAATGGCATCACTACATACTGGAATAGCCCATCAGGGGTGGAGAATGCAGTTTTCTCTTTAGCCTCACCAGAAAGTGGAATCTGCCAGTAGCCCTTTGTGAGATCGAGGGTGGTTATGTACCTGGCGTTACCTAACTTCTCAATCAACTCATCTACCCTGGGCATAGGATAAGCATCGAACTTGGAGATCTCATTCAACTTTCTGAAATCGTTACAGAACCTCCAAGTTCCATTGGGCTTTGGGATTAGCACAATCGGGCTGGACCATTCACTCTGTGACACCTCAATTACCCCCAGATCAAGCATACGTTTTACCTCGGCAGATACGGCTTTCCTACGTGCCTCCGGTATCCTATAGGGCTTTAGGTTTACTCTGCTTCTAGGCTCAGTTTCAATGTGATGATGGATGAGGTGGGTACGCCCTGGGAGGTCAGAGAACTTGTTTTTGTTTTTCTGTAAAAATTCCTGAGCCTCCTGTTTCTGTGACACTGATAGAGTATCACCTACCTTGACTGGAGGGATTGGTGGTGACAAATTATTAACAGTATTTGTCGCCACCAAGGATTCCCTGTCTTTCCAGGGCTTGATCAAGTTTATGTGATAAACTTGGAAAGGCTTCCTTCTACCTGGTTGGTGCACCTTGTAGTTCACCTCACTGATCTTTTCAACAATTTCATAAGGACCTTGCCACTTCGCCAAGAATTTACTCTCAACAGTGGGGACTAGTATAAGGACCCTATCGCCTGGGTTGAATGTCCTGATTCTTGCGGACCGGTTGTAAATTCTACTTTGGGCCTCTTGAGCTCTCTGGAGGTGTTCCCTTACCAGGGGCATTACAGTGGCTATACGGTCCTGCATTTGTGCTACATGCTCAATAACACTCTT
>NW_027507791.1:147411850-147416850 GCF_037356315.1 Lithobates pipiens
CACACACACACACACACACACGGATGGATACACACACACACAGGGATGGATGGATGGATGGAGACACACACACACAGGGATGGATGGATGGATGGATGGAGACACACACACACAGGGATGGATGGATGGATGGACACACACACACACAGGGATGGATGGACGGACACACAGGGATGGACGGACACACAGGGATGGACGGACACACAGGGATGGACGGACACACACACAGGGATGGACAGGCATGTCTCACCCTCGGCTTATACACGAGTCAATAAGTTTGCCAGTTTTTTTGGGGGTAAATTGGGGGCCTCGGCTTATATTCGGGTCGGCCTATACTCGAGTATATACGGTACTTCGTCGAGTGTTGCGTCATCAGCATCAGAAAATCAAGACACTGCCGATGACAGAATAGTCAACATTGACTGGTGTCAGTGTCAGTGCTGTATACCAATGGCTACCCAGGTGGAATCAGTTTGTTGCCGGGAAACAGACGAGGTAGACGGATGCATACCAGAGGGAAGGAAATGCATAACAGAGGCAGATATGTTCTCATCTCAAATCGCAACAGAGGAACACGTCAGACTCATGTTTACAATGTTGTATTTAGAGGAACGTCCTGTTGTCGATGCCAACAACAATAGGTCAGTGAATTTGTTAATATTATTACATGAGATTACCCGTAGTTTAAAATCATTTTTTTTTTAAATTAAAAATTTTATTAAAGTTATATGTTTGATTTAAATAAAATAAAGGTTTTATTTCAGGAGATTACGCAAAACTGCGTATCGGGCTTTTATTGCATGGATCTACGGTTTTTTAGGGAAGGGGAATCGAAGGGTCATCCCATCGAGCGCAGTAAAAGTAATGTGTCAGACCTTTCCAGATCCAAATGGGAATTATGTCGGATTTCTTTGCTCCGAAGACTACGATGCATCGGAAATGGCGTTTCACTAAATAACTTTTTTTGGTTTTCACTGTTGACATTTTTTTTGTTTTTGTTTTAATATATTCTTAATGATATCAGTTTATTTTAGTTAGCAATGTATATATCGAAATAAAAATTTAAAATTTATAAAAAAAAATTTTTTTTTATTATTTATAACATGATTAAAGTTATTAATTCAATGGGTACGATAAGAGTATGCACTACCTAAAACAACAGATGCAACAAACTTATCTCTATATCCAATTTTTTAATAAAATTAAGCTAAAAAAGAATAGACAACAGACCATAACAAGTCAACATCAAACAATAAAACAAATTCTATCTTTAAGATATGACATACTTTAAAAGTTCATTTTTCACCTGTTGGAAAGCGTGTCATATGCTCACGCACCACCGCACTTATTTCCGGCCTCTCAACAGGCGCTATGTTTTTGGGCATCAGAAGATTTTTTGATGTCCAAGAACTATGTATTGTGCCCTCGATGATCGAAATCATGTTTGCAAGCATTACAAAAGTATGGTCAGTGTTCATCTTCTCGAATACATTGCGAACAATCAATTTTTTCCGTCCACGTGGGAATTCCAGGTTTTTCCTTTCCACAAAAATCTCCTCACCACTTGCATCCTTTTTTTTTGTCAGAGCTGGTTTACGTATCACATTGTAATTGTGGCATAATGCCGCCAATTTAGTTCTTGCATCCATTGAATCCATTTTAAAATGGATTCTTTTGGGCCTATACTTTAGAATCATGCTGTGATACGTTTCGATGACCCCAGTCTGACAAAAAAAAGTGAGATGTTTCATGTCCTTTGCCAACTGAGGGTCCAAAACAATCGAGGATAATGCATGAAATGCAGGTGTCTGTTGGCTTAGCCAAGGAACAGTCGGAGAATGCACATCGATCTCATCATGTTGGCATTTGTGCTCTGTATCTCCAATTTTCCATACATGTACATTTACTACATGATGTAGTAGAGATTCCCACAGAAGTTTAAAACATTCCTCGCTTCCATTACAATCTCTACTACACCAATAGAAATGTGTCAATATGGCTCGAATCCACGGCTGAATTGGTCGATACATTTTTTTTTTGGAAATTTGCATAACTTTACGTTTTAAATTTTTCACATAATGCCAGATGTCGAATTGATGATTAATATTTTGGTACTTTTCCGTCGTTAATAATTTGCGTATACCGGTGTGTCGATATGTTCCAACAAATTGAATATCAAATTTTTGGTCTATTAACCGATCTAAACATTTTGTAAAACCAAATTTTTCCATTGCAACTGATGAAGTTGTTTGAGATACCTGCACCAACTCATAATCCACAATTTTTTTGCTAAAGAGATCCATGAAAGTGTATGTTGAGTATTTTGCGGAAAAACCTGGACTATCGCACTGGCCATCACCCACAAGACACAATGTTTTTTTTGCCAATTCATTCATTACATTTACATGGTTTTCTTGCCAACAGTAATCAATAGTTTTGAAAATATAATTACTTTGGGCCAAATTATATGAAGATTTGCCAAAAATTTGGATTCCACAAAAATCAAATAATTCTCTGATTTTTGTGTAACTTCCGCCGCTTAAACATATAGATCCTGCCAGCAAAATATTACCAGCAGGATAACTTTTTATTTTAGGTTGGCTTTCCCACAGCTTTAATCTATGGCTAGCAGAACATGTGGAAAAGACCAACAACATGGTTCCAATTTTATTTTTTTCAATTTTTACAATGCGCGAAAAACATTCATGATTCGGACAACGCATTTTATACAATAACTGATCAAGTTTGCTTTCAAATATAATACATTTTTTCTCTTTTACCAAATTTAACGGATAAGGAAGAGTGTCTTATCGGGCTCTATTTCTTCTATACTGTCACATAAACTCAGGTCACCTTTTAGAGGTATGTCACAATCAGACAAGTGGAAACTAGGGTCCTCGTAATAGTTTAATCTACGTTTTGGTCTGTTTTGTGGACTCTCATTGTCAGAGATCAAACGAGCCCTCTTATTAGTGGAGTCTAAAGACGGTGTCACACTAGTAGACGGAGAAAATACAATAGAAGATTCAGGTTCTAATGGACGTACATCATGTATCGGTGTAGAACCGTCTAAAGGTATGGGCAAAGCTTCTTCCGACATGCAATAAGAATGATCCAAACTTGACGCTCTTTCACTAGCTAGTTTTATATAACTTTCTTCTGATTTGAGAAAAAGCAAAGTGAACAGTGTCAGTCTGTGTGCCTGCATCATTTTTTTGCACTTTTGGAAGGTGACATTTGCAGATCGTGGGCGTCTCAGTTGTTGACGTAGAAGTTTCTTGTATTCTAAATGATTTTTGTTTGATTTTGTTCAGTTTGGTTTGCCATCTGTTTGAGGTAGATGAAGCTGTGTCATCCAAAATAAAAATAGTCGGCACAGCGTCATTTTTTAGTTTTCTTCGATTGCCTTCACCGATGAAAGATTCTGTGCTGAAATGTTCAGAACACATCCTGTACTGGTTTCCACGCAAGTCATTTTGGATCAGTGGGATAAATTCCTCAATCATGTCTGGCTCCATACCGGCATTTCCCAGCCAGATTCTAATTTTGTTCGCTTCGTTTGGGAAGGTGAAATATAGAATGTTGCCCGTTGGTTTTTTTCTGCCAGCATTGTTGTTGCAGCAAATTTTAGAAAAACAATTTGGCATGTCTACGGAAGACATAATAATTAGTACGAA
This sequence comes from Lithobates pipiens, assembly GCF_037356315.1. Lineage (NCBI taxonomy): Eukaryota > Metazoa > Chordata > Amphibia > Anura > Ranidae > Lithobates > Lithobates pipiens. The sequence goes on from NW_027507791.1 coordinate 147,415,528, forward strand.
AAACAAATTCAAACATAGTTACGCTTTTTTTTGTGTTAGAGGAAAAAAAAAATTATTTTTTTAAATTAAAAATAAAAGATAACACCCATAAAAAAAAAAATTGTGAATAATATAATTTTAACTTATTTTGACTGTCAAAATAATCTGAATTTTAAACCAGATAGTGTTAACGATGATTTTGAACTTTAAATAATGTGATAATTTAAAATTATGATCAGCATGTATTTAGAAATTCATTATATAGTACCCAAAAGATTACAAATGATTTTCTAATGTAAAGTAAAAAACAAAATACTTCAATTTATCAAAAATATAAAAATTTATTGAAGAAATCAAGCACACAATGTCCTATAAATTTACTTCACTCATTTGTTAAATGATATACTTTGCAAAAAATGTATTCTTTTACATTTGTCAACACGGTGTATTTGTGCAGGGCAGATCACATTATAAATGATACAATAGAGTTGAAAAATGTATAAACAAAGCAAACAAAAAATACATAAAAAACAAACAAACAGATTTCAGAATAATAAAGGATAGAGAGAGGTAGAGAGGTAGAGAGAGCGGTAGAGAGGTAGAGAGAGCGGTAGAAAGGTAGAGAGAGCGGTAGAGAGGTAGAGAGAGCGGTAGAGAGGGAGAGAGAGCGGTAGAGAGAGAGAGAGCGGTAGAGAGAGAGAGAGCGGTAGAGAGAGAGAGAGAGCGTTAGAGAGAGAGAGAGAGGTAGAGAGGTAGAGAGAGAGAGAGGTAGAGAGGTAGAGAGAGAGAGAGGTAGAGAGAGAGAGAGAGAGAGAGGTAGAGAGAGAGAGGTAGAGAGAGATAGAGAGGTAGAGAGAGAGAGAGAGGTAGAGAGAGAGAGAGAGGTAGAGAGAGCAGTAGAGAGGTAGAGAGAGCGGTAGAGAGAGGGAGCGGTAGAGAGAGAGAGCGGTAGAGAGAGAGAGCGGTAGAGGGAGGTAGAGAGAGAGGTAGAGAGGGGAGAGGTAGAGAGGTAGAGAGAGAGAGGTAGAGAGGTAGAGAGAGAGAGAGAGAGGTAGAGAGAGAGAGAGAGAGGTAGAGAGAGGTAGAGGTAGAGAGAGGTAGAGAGGTAGAGAGAGGTAGAGACAGAGAGGTAGAGAGAGAGAGGTAGAGAGAAAGAGAGAGAGGTAGAGAGAGAGAGAGAGAGGGGGGTAGAGAGAGAGAGAGGTAGAGAGAGAGAGAGAGGTAGAGAGAGAGAAAGAGAGGTAGAGAGAGAGAGAGAGAGAGAGAGTAGAGAGAGGTAGAGAAGGTAGAGAGAGGTAGAGAGAGGTAGAGAGAGAGAGAGGTAGAGAGAGAGGTAGAGAGAGA